>NC_141355.1:39749202-39994202 GCF_057382095.1 Aulonocara sp. 'chitande type north' Nkhata Bay | reverse complement strand
GATCTGATCGACCTGATGACACATAGGTCTCCATCCTTGAACGAAGACGCCTGTGGCACATGAGGCTCAAACTTTACCCAGAATGCACTTTGTGAAGTTCCCTGCAGTGAACGATTAGACACGGATAGTCAGCGGCGTCTTAGTTTCGTATCTCAGCGGTCTGCTGCTCTCGCTCTGTCTCCTCCCCTCTGTGGGCGCAGCGAGCAGCGAGCTGAGAGCACTCCACCCGCCCATCACGCTCTGCCTGAACAAGCTGACTCAAGTTTAAATACAGGAAACAGGAGTCAGCGTGTTTCTGTACACTGACAGGAAGTGACAGCTAGTCACAGGATCGAACCCTGACCCTCGCCATGGTAACCATCTCCAAACAAAGACTGCCACCGTCCATTTATCATTCAAACATCAGACAACCCACGTCAGCTGACAGGAAGCTCAACTCCCAGCATGCACCTCTCTCTGGGAAAACCTTGCTTTAATGAAGTCTGCAGAGAAACAGAGCGCGTGCGCTTTGTTCTCAGTGGCATCAACGCCGCAATGACCATAAAGGAAGGAAAAGGGCGGGGCGTTTGTAAAGCAGGTGAGTCTGAGCGATGCGACTGGCTGACAGGACCGGTGAGGCTCATATACAACAGACAGACAGGTAGGCGGGGCGTTACCTGGACAGGTGGCGTGGATGTGACCAGGGATCCGTTGGGACTGTAGGAGAACACGGTGAAGTCTGCAGGCAGCAGCAGCCTGAAACAGGACAGTCATGTGACCAACTTCACTTTAACCCCGAACCCCCGACTGCAGATGTGAGTCTGACACGTCACACCTGCACAGGAAACACCTTCACCTGCCTCACTCCCGCTGCAGCTCAGTCAGGTATTAAAAACAGAAACAGTGATGTTTTTATTAACAGCTGTGAAGCTGTTTGGTTCACGTCGTGTTTTCATCAGCTGGCGTTTCCATAAAAAGTTAGAATCACACACCAGGACATCCTGGATCGCCTGTCACAGACTTTGAAATGTGATTTTGTGACCATGAAGTAAAAACATGTCAGCCGTCTGTTGGCGAGCGCGCTCTGACAAGCTTCGATCTCAGCGATCGTACGATCGTGAACATGTCACCGCCCCTCATCAGGACTTACTCGTTTCTCTCCAGATGGACGACGCGATCGCTTCCATCCACGCTGATGATGTAGGACACCTGCACACACAAAAAGGTAACTTTGAAGTGTGACAGCTTGTAGAATAAAACATTGAGCATGTGTGAGTGACTGCAGGTGGAGAGCAGCCAATCAGAAAGCAGAACACCAAGAGGTCTCATTCCCTGCCGTCCTGTCGCCATGTTGGATTCACAGCCACGGCGCTCAGAGAGCGACGCGTCCTTCAAAGCTGGTTTGGTACATGAGCGCCGGGATTAGCGCTTCGATCCTCACGAGGAGCATGTTAGCTAACGGCGCTAACTAACAGCACAAACACGCTGACACTAGCGTCCGATATGTGGCAGACATACAGTCGCTCCCAGTAGCGGTTACCTTTGTACCCGTGATGTTTGCGGGCTCCACTTCCTGCTCCGTGTTGTGGGTTATTTCGGATCGAGGGATGAAAACGGAGCTCCTCCAGGTTTCATTTTCACCTCGTTTTAGCACAAACGGCTAAAACAGCCTGTGTTAAAGACGCACTCCATCTGCTGTGAACAAAGACTTCGTCGACTTGAGTCGCCCTGCTGACACAACTAACTCTGCCAGCTCGAGCACGAGCTGCCAAACATCTGCACTGACAGCACGCCATCGCCTCCATCACGCATCCCACTGCTCGCCGAGCAGGTCACCTGAGCCTCTGACTCACCTGGCTCTGTGTGTGTGTGTGTGTCTGTCTGTGTGTGACAGCAGAACTATAATTAGCGCACACAGACAGCTGGTGTGGACAGGAAGTCAGCGGTGGTCTCCATCGTCCAGCTGCCAGCAGCAGCTCATCCGTCCTCTAACACAGCAGGGGTCAGAGGTCGGGTAAATCTGTAAACATACCTTGGCATCGTCATGGAAACGGTTCAAGCTCAAACTCATTAAGCAGAGCTGCTGCTGGTTCTGGCTCGGTCAGCGTTCCCGTGGCGCCTCGCAGAGTCAGCTGACCTTGTTTTTGTAACGTTTGTGGAGCCAGGTATCTGATGACATCACCAGGTGTATGTACCTGTGCAGCCAGCGGGTATCCGTTCTCAGCTCCTCTGTGGGCCACGAACCCCGAGGAAGCCATCGGCGCCGAGAGCAGTGAGGTCATCACTGTGGCGCCCTGTTTTTGTCCGACGTGGCTCCACAGGTGAGCTCTTCCCCCGTCAGCTGTTTCCACAGGAAGTGGGCGATGCTGACGAGTTTCAAAGAAAGTTCACGTTCAACAGTTTCACACAGTAAAACGTGGAAAAACGTGGTGATGCGAGCACGCTCACATCACACGATCCTGGGAATGATCAGCTGTTTGTGACACAGCTGGAGGATAATCGGCGCCGAGCACAGCGACGCGTTAGCCACGAGTCTCTGCGAGCAGCGACACACCCACACGATCAGATTTACTCCAGGTGGAAGTGTTAGACTGGAGCTGAGCACACACACACACACACCCACACAGACACAGACACACACAGACACACACACACACACACACACACACACACAGACACAGACACACACACACACACACACACACACACACACACACACAGACACACACACACACACAGACACAGACACACACAGACACACACACACACACACACACACACACACACACACACAGACACACACACACACACAGACACAGACACACACAGACACACACACACACACACACACACACACACACACACACAGACACAGACACACACAGACACACACACACACACACACACACAGACACACACACACACACACAGACACACACACACACACACACACACACACACACAGACACACACACACACACACACAGACACAGACACACACAGACACACACACACACACAGACACAGACACACACAGACACACACACACACACACACACACACACACACACACACACACACACACATCTGCAGACTGCAAACACACTCATGTCTCCACAACACTTTCACAGGGGTGTTATCTCTGCGCAGACTGCACATGCCAGCAGAGTGTGTCATCGTGTGTGTCTGTGTGTGTGTGTGTGTGTGCGTACGTGTGTGTGTGAGCATGTTGCAGCATGCAGGGAGGGACAGCAGCGCGGGCGCAGCGAGCGTGTTTAAACGAAGCCTGCAGGCGTGCTGCTTCATGGACGTTGTGTTCGTGGCGAGCCAAACACGGTTTAAAGCTAATGTTTAAAATCTGTGTGCACAGTCACATCAGTCAAACAACACGATCCATCAGTTTGGAGTCAGCAGCTCGCCTGACGCAGACTGGGGTCACAATAATCTGAGCTTCTTCGTGTGATGGACCAGCAAAGATGGAGTCTGCCCGCCTACGATTCCATGGCTGGTTCTGACCCGGAGCTAGCAGCGCTGCTTCCTGTGTGCTCTCATCATCGTCTTACGTGAACTTCTCTGTGTGATCTGGAAACAGGTAAGTGGAAATGAACTAGAAATAAAAACCTCCAGACCTGATTGGGCAGTCTTCCATTCACGTCCCTCCTCAGCCTGCCTCCGATTGGTCGAGGGACAGTCAGCTGATAGGAGGACAGGTGCTCGGTCTGGTGAGAGTCTGCAGGAGGAGACGGGAAACGAATCAGTTCAGCTTGCTCTGTAAACAAGTTCAAATCCTTTGCCACAGCCTCAGAACTGAACACATCATTTGGTGTGCACGTGTCGGGAACGCGAAGATTTTACTGCACAAAACATCGCATCAGCTGAGAGGAGGCCTGTCACCTGACTCAGGACTCGTTCATGAAGTGCTTTACAAACCCGAACATCACGGCTAACAGCTGGATTTTCCTGTTTGAGTGCCGCTGACCACACAGCCAACAGCCACTTCCTGTTAAGGACACGCACAGTGGACGGTCCATGTTTAACATGAACTCATCGCTGCAGCGCGACGGTGATCCTCACACCAGGGCAAAACGATTATTTTCCTAATCGATGATTCGACGATTCATTTTGATTCGATTCTCTCCCCATTATTTGTGTATCAACTTCACATTTACTAATTTATGTATCTCAATGAAAAACACAAATTTCTTCATCTGGACACCTTTTAATAAAAACATGCCCATACTGTAGAACTGCGTGTTCGGGTGGAGTGATTGAAGTCGACTGCGGCTGCCTCATTCATGTTGCCGCTACTCGCTGCCGCCATCTCCGTTTTGAAAGTGACGACGCATCGACACGTTTTTTGCGTATTTTACGTGTTGACGTAATTACGTCGACGCGCCGTCCCAGCCCTACCTCACACTGACGTTTAGTTTCTGTCCTCACTTTCCTCTGCGCTATCGATGATGTCACTAGTTAGCCAACATAAGCTAATGTGAGTCTGTTAGCCACAACCAACCAGGTGACATCACGTCCTGTGCTGACAGACGATGGCGCTAGAAATGTTTTTAAAGCTTCACAGTTACGTCTGTGTCGGTGTCACACGTGATCCACAGACACGATCCAGAACCTGGATTTTACGCACATGAAGCTCATCTTTATGTCTCTGGTCCTGCTCTACTTCCTGCGTGCGGTTGTGTTTTCCTGGTTTAAGCTCAGCCGGGTGTGTTTCCACACACTGCAGTCTGAGGAGCATCAGTGAATCCTCATTCCAGCCGTCCCTGCACACCATCGCACCACATTCTCTCTCCGGATTTCCTCCTCGATGGGAGGCGGGACTTTTGAACCCGCCACCCCGGCCTGTGAGGTCTGCTGCTGACATTCGGCCTCACCCGTCTTCTGTTTTCCTTCTTTGAGCTGATAAAGTAAAGCAAACATGCTCAGAGCATCATGACGGCCTGTTTGGAAATGAGCTCAGTGAAAGAAAATAAATCCAGCCGCAGAGCTTTAAGCTCCTTACGGCGCTGCTACAACAGCTCCACTGTTTCCTCTACAGCAGCTGAAAGCGTCCTCAGCAGCTCCTGTTGGTAACAAAGCAGCTGATCCACACACAGGTATCAGTGTCACACTGCAGCTCAAATCACACATTTCAAAGGAAGCTCTGAACTGTATTTTGTTCCTCGGGAGAAAAAAATCCCAAGTGGTGGCCTGTCAATCAATCAAACAAACAAACAAACAAACAAACAAGCACGCTCGCACGCTCACTCACTCACTCACACACAGTGTTCTTCATTTCTCGCCATCTGCTCACAACTGACAGCATGGTGTCCAACACGAGTGTGTGTGTGTGTGTGTGTGCATTAATCTGTAGCCACGGTAACACCTGCAGTCCGACGTTAACGACCTCGCCGTCCTGAAGCTGGGCAGGAAGCCTCCAAACAGGAAGCACTCTCACTGCTTCCTGCTGGCTTGTTTCTCGTCATGTCAAGAGCTGCTGCTCATCCCTGCCAAAGGGAGCCCAGAAGGAAAACCCTGGAAAAGCGACTCCAAAGATAATCTCAACCACAGATTTTAAAAAAGCTAAATCAGGTGGAACCATGAGGAACACGGGGACGAGCAAAAAGCTCTGAGAATAAAATACAGTAAAAACTAAATGAAGACTTGAGTAGAAACACGATAAACCCCAAGAAACAGATTTAAACACAGGAGAAGCTGCGATCAGCCACGCAGGAGGAGGAGCCTCGCCACCCCGATCAGACTGTATTTAAAAGATGGCCGCACCCTCTCTGATGTACTGCCAAATGACTCGCCCTCTGCTGGGCGCTGAGAAAACTGCAGGTTCACATTATCAGACCCTGAAGCTGCTTTCATTGTGATTACGGTCTGTAGGTCCAAGAAAAACACCATGAGTCATGATTCAGGGAAACTGTGAGTGTGTGTGAGTGCGTGTGTGTGTGTGAGTGTGTAAGTGTGTGATTCATTCAGACTGGACGACTCAGTGGAAACTTCTCACAGAAAGGACTGGTTTCATTTTTTATCTGATTTTTCTTTCCCCTCTCCGTGAATCGCTACCTTATTGTGGTGGAGTTGTGTGTGTGTCCCAGGGAAATTGGTCCTGGGTGAGGGACCAGACAAAGAGCGCTTCAGAAGACCCTTATGAAGACAACATCGAGGGAACAGTTTACCCTGCCCGGGATAGGGTTACCGGGGCCCCGGCCTGGAGCCAGGCCCGGGGAGGGTGCCCGAGGGCGAGCGTCTGGTGTCCGGGCCCAAAGAGGAGACATGGAAGTGGAGACTCTGTTGTCTCCACCTGGGAGACTTCAATGCTCACGTGGTTAATGACAGCGAGACCTGGAGGGGCGTGATTGGGAGGAACGGCCTCCCTGATCTGAACCTGAGCGGTGTTCTGTTATTGGACTTCTGTGCTAACCACAGTTTGGCCATAACGAACACCTTGTTCGAACATAAGAGTGTCCATAAGTGCACGTGACACCAGGACACAGGTCGATTTTGTAATCGTATCACCAGACCTGCAACCATATGTTCTGGACACTCGGGTAAAGAGAGGGGCTGAGCTGTCAACTGATCACCACCTGGTGGTGAGTTGGATCAGGTGGCGGGGGAGGACGCTGGATAGACCCGGTGCACCTAAACGCGTAGTGAGGGTGCGCTGGGAACGTCTAGCAGAGGCCCCAGGCTGCAAGATCTTCAACGCACACCTCCGGCAGAGCTTCAACAGCATTCCAAGGGAGACTGGTGAAGAGGGAGCTGAGTGTAAAAGCGAAGCTCTCAATTTACCGGTCGATCTACGTCCCTACCCCCACCTATGGCCACGAGCTGTGGGTAGTACCGAAAGAACGAGATCGCGGATACAAGCGGCAGAAATGAGCTTCCTCCGAAGGGTGGCTGGCCTCTCCCTTAGAGATAGGGTGAGAAGTTCGGCCATCCGGGAGGGGCTCAGAGTAGAGCAGCTGCTGCTCCACATCGAAAGGAGCCAGCTGAGGTGGTTCGGGCATCTGACAAGGATGCCTCCTGGGCGCCTCCTGGGTGAGGTGTTCCAGGCATGTCCCACCGGGAGGAGGCCCCGGGGCAGACCCAGGACACGCTGGAGAGATTATATCTCTCGGCCGGCCTGGGAACGCCTTGGTGTTCCCCTGTATAAGGTTACTGTTCTATGCAGGCGATACACAGCTGTATGTGTCACTTCCTGTGTGTAGCCTGTGTTCACAGTTTCTACTCCAAACTGACTCAGAGACACTGGTCCATGCTTTCAGTTAGAGTATTGTAACGTTCCGTTTGCAGGACGTGACCACAGACATGTGACCACGTGGCCCTGGGACTGAACGCCATTGGCTCCCAGTTTAAGACAGAATCCTGTTGGTTCGCCTCTCTGACCTCATCACGGCTCTCAGCTGCACACCGTTTCCTCTCTGTCAAGTTTTATTTGCAGCTTTCAGCGTAAGCCCACACAGGTTTTTATGTTTGTGTCCTCAGCGTTTAGCATATTCAATATTAATGTAATCAAATGTACTCTATGCATAAAACTGTCATAGTGACATCAGACATCCAAACAGGAGCTGTTAAAGCTTTCCTTTGATGGTTAAAGAGGGTTTCTGCTCTCACACAAACCTCTGCACTGTGGCATGACCGCCTGACTTGCTCTAAAACCACATCGCAGAACAGGAAATCACAACTGATTAATATCAGATTCATGTGCAGAAACCTCAAACTGAGCAAAGAAGAGTTTCCCGTCTTCCTGTTTCCTAGATCTGTCAGCTCCCAGGGGTTTTCAATAAGTTAGCGTGTGTGAACATTAACGATGGTCTAAGAAAGACTCACAAATACGGGAACAAATGGAAACGATCCGCCTGCAGATTGGTAGATATGACTATGATGAAGAAAAACGGCACTTTCAGGCTGAGGATGGAAACGCTGCACTGGTCTCAGCACGCTAGTTATTCAGCTCCGCTCAGCTGGAACCAGAACCAGGCGCTGAACAGGAAGGAACCGCGCGGTTTGGTCACCTGATAGCTCAGTGTGGCTGTTCTCACAACTGTTTCAATAAAGTTTCCAGAAAGAAAAGGCAGCTCTGACGGAAGCACGCCTGAAAACTGAAACCCACCGCTCAGTAAAGTAAGCACCACTTCCTCCTGGGAGATCCCAGCTTCCTTTCCCAGGCCGGAGCAGGAGTAAAATCTGCTCCGGCCTGAGTGCTCACGCTCCACTTTCCCCCTCAGACCTAAGTTCAGCTCAGAGAAGCTCTGAGAGGATCCATCAGCAGGTCCAGGTCACTAAGGCTACGTTCACACTGCAGGTGAAAGCGCATGAAATCCGACTTTTTCAACCCTCTGCGACTCATATCCGATCACGGTGTGACAGTGTGAACGGCACAAATCCGACCTGGGTCACTTCCGTATGTGGTCCTGAATCCGACACATATCTGATGTTTTAGAAAGCGACTGCTGTTTGACGGTCACGTCGCATTAAATCCGTCTTTTACGTCCCTGACACAAGACAGACGCCGATTATCAGCGCCGGAGAAGACATCGCGAACGCTTCCTGTCCGTCCAGTACAACTGCTGGGAAGACAGTGTTGGAGAAACGTGAACATTTCATTTGTTCTGTATAAACTTCTGACAGAAGTTATTTTGTTATGTAAATAACAAAATAACTTTATAACTTAAAGCAAAATTGGGAAACGTAAAGACTGTTTGTTCTGGGTCTAAACAGCGCGCTGTGTGTGACGTCTTCTTTTGCGCATGCGGCCGCTTTGAGCGTTTGCTGTCGCATTTTATTTGTAGTGTGAACGAGCAGACAAAACAATCGGATTTGAGCATTAAGACCTGCAGAGTGAACGTAGCCTATATGATCTGCTGCTGGTTTGGATCGCTCTGTGCAAAAGTCCTGAGCCTCAGCTTCACCACACCGCTCTCGGGTACTTGGACACCTGAGCAACAGTTAAACTAACTGGCTTTAAACAGCTGGAGGATTACAGAGGAGCGCTGCATCAGAGGAGAGGCTCGGGCCTCGGTCATCCTTATTTCCCGTCTAAGCCCCGCCCCCATTCTCTTTCGTCTGATTGGCTGACTTTAGGAAGCCGCAGAGGGGCCCGACCCAGTGCTTTACCTTACTTTTGCACACGCGCCCGTCACTTTGTGAAACTCTGGCCACATTTAACATGAAACCTTAGAGCTAACTAGATCAGATGGAACCTCAGCGTGCTGCGTAAACTCCTACCTGTGCACACCTGCGTGCTCACAGAGGGAGGCAGGAGCCAGAGTCGGTGTAACCGTCCTCTCACTCCGATGAAGATTAAACTTGGACACATTTATAGAAACATTTCAGATATTTGTTCGCAGTGACCGTCAGAGCAGCTGAGGGTGGACTACACCTCCCGTGATGCCCCGGGTCAGTGTCCCTCACAGGGCCCGATAAACCTCCCACTCAGCGTGCTCTTCCTCACCCCTCTCACCTCTGCAGTGGCCGTTTCCGATGAACAGCAGGAGGAAGAGGAGCCAGCTGATGCCCAGCAGCTCCACTATCCCTCCCATCTTCATCCTCCTCTTCTTCTCTCCTGAATTAAAGTGCCTCCTCTCCCTCCGTGTGTTACTGCAGTCTGCGCTCTCTCTGTCTCCCCCCGCGGAGCTTCATGTTCAGCACCCAGAGCAGCTTTTCTTCCTCGGCCGGGCCATGGCAGCCTGTTCCGGGTCTACACCGTCCGCGAGCTTCCCGCCCGGACCCCAAAATGTCCCAGAGGTCAAAGGTCAGCCCCGAGTGTGTGAGGATGTTTGCTCTGAGAAGTCCCGTCCGAGCTGAAGCGCGTCTGATATTTCTCTCCTTGGAAACTCGACTGAAGCTGAAGCAAGCTGGCGGAAACAGCCGCAGCTTCCTGTGCGGTTCTTCAAAATAATAGCATCAAGACCAATCATCTCAAGAGGAGCAAAACTAAAATCATAAAATTAAAATCAAGTCCGTCTTAATAATGTTCCAGTAAGGCAAGGCAAGGCAAGTTTATTTGTATAGCACAATTCAACAACAAGGTGATTCAAAGTGCTTTACAGAGACATTAGAAACAAAAACAAATAAAAAGCAGGATTTAAAATTGAATAAAACAAGCAAATAAACTAACTAACTAATTAACAAACAAACAAACAAACAACAGTATATAAAATCAAAACAGATAAAATCAGTAGTTAAATGTAAGTTTTGAAATTTAAGCTTAAAGTGTGGATTTGGTGCTTTATTCAAATGCAGCTGAGAACAGGTGAGTCTTCAACCTGGATTTAAATAAACTGAGTGTTTCAGCTGATCTGAGGCTTTCTGGGAGTTTGTTCCAGATATAAGGAGCATAAAAGCTGAATGCAGCTTCTCCGTGTCTGGTTCTGACTCTGGGAACTGATAAAAGACCGGATCCAGATGACCTGAGGGATCTGGAAGGTTCATGCTGGGTCAGGAGGTCACTGATGTATTTTGGTCCTAAACCATTCAGAGCTTTATAGACCAGCATCAGAACTTTAAAGTCTATCCTCTGACGGACAGGCAGCCAGTGTAAAGACCTCAGAGCTGGACTGATGTGGAGGAGGAGGAGTTCAGTTTACCTAAGATGTCCTCCAGGTCTTTGCTGTTAATAGGTTGAAACTGTTTCATGGTGTTTAAACAGTAAACACGAATATCAATGAATATAAAAAGATTTTGACAATTATTTTAAAACATTGATTTGATTACTGGATGTGGACCTCACACAAATTACCAGAAGTGGACAAAAGTCAGTTCCTGTAAGGTCAAAGGTCACATCAGTAGACTTGATAGATGTAGATGATAATGAATACAGTCAACAGGGCACAGTCTCTGTTTGCATTTTTATTTGATTTGATGATTCATTCCCGTAGGCAGAGGTATGACGTTTGATCCACATCAATGAAAATTACAACCTGTACCACACACTCTGAGCTGAGCGTGAACAGGAAGGACAGACTGCAGTAATAGGACGTTTGATGAAACACTATAGGATGATCCCTTTAAGGACCTTTTCAGCTTCCTGTGATCCTGCCAGGATCACCTGACAGGTGTTGAGTCTAAACTCTGAGCAGTGGAGCTGAAATCACTCCATTCACATCGATGTCATTACCTAAAAAACAAAAACGCATTGAAGATGGTCTCATTAGTACTATATAGTGTTTGGATGACTGTTTTCTGTCTGTTACTCTCATGTGAACTCCAGGATCTGAAGTCTTTATTGGTGATTAAATAAAGTAATATTTTCATGTCAGGCTTTTGAACAAAATAAGCTAATCAGCTAATCAAGAAAAAATTATTTCTAAATAAACCCATAATTAATGCTGTTTTACTCACAGCAAATACAAATTCATGATCACAGGAGCTGCTTCACTCCACAGAGTACTTTGAATAAAGGTGACACTTCGCTATCTGACCTATGTAAGTAAATTAAAATAACGTTCAGCACAATACTTTTCTCTCTGCACAAGCCCAGGCTTTTATTTTGAAGTCAAAGCAGCTCACGCAGAGGTCAATGGACGCTTTCAGTTCACGTGACAAAACTAATATGCCGTCAAAGTGCGCACGCGCAGATTCTTACGGCGAGCAGTGACGTATTCAGTTTGTGTAAAAGCTTTAAACTTCAAAAGCAGACGTGCGTCACGTGACAGGAATAAAAACGTCATATTCTTATTAAACTAAAACTGCTTCTCTGAAACTCACCTGAGCCCAGGGCCCTGTTTCAGGAAGCCGGTTTAGTGGAAAAACTGAGTAAGTATACCCTGAGTTAACGAAAACTCTGGGTTTTCGGTTTCACAAAGCGAGTTCAGCTGCAGCCTGAGTGAGTCACTATGACGACACACTCCGTGAAGCTAACCTGCCCCCTAGCAGGTTTACTACAACTAACCCTGACTGTCTCCGCCTCTGTGTCGGAAACCTGACAGTAGGAAGTGTCAGACATGGCGTGCCACTTCCTTGAAGAGCCAGTAGATGTTGAAGCCCAAATTCTCCGCAGAGCTCTCCGCCGGGAGAGAGTGATCAGAGCGCGTTTGGACATTTTATCATTTCCTGATGATTTCCTGTGTGAACGTTACCGTTTCTCAGCACAATCTATAATTCATTTGAATAACATCCTCAGGCCATATATTACGCATGTGACACATCGCGGACATGCTCTCAGTTCTGTACATATTATTTGTATTGCACTTCGGTTTTTTGCAAACGGGAGCTTTCTGTATAATATTGGTGACGCTGAGCACGTTTCCAAGGCTACCGTCTGTCGGGCAGTCAGGAATGTTACAGTTGCACTGAAACGTCTCCTGTACTCGTTTGTGGTGTTCCCCGGTCACAGACCCACAAGATTTATCAAAGAGGGATGCCACAAAATTGCAGGTATCAGGATGAACAAAACTTAATTTATGATGTGGTGATACTTGAACTACTACTTAAATTTTACATTTATTTTCAGGGTTCCCAGGCGTGATTGGCTGTATAGATGGCACTCACATTCCAATCATTGCTCCTTTAGTAAATGAAGGAGACTATGTGAACAGGAAGTCTTTCCACAGCATTAATGTGCAGGTACATAGTTCCCTGTAGCATGTCAAACTAACAAATTATTTCATTATAGTAATGGATGCTAATTTGTGTTCTCTGCACTGTGAAGATCATATGTGATGCTGCCAACATCATCACAAATGTGGAAGCCAAGTGGCCAGGCTCTGTCCATGACTCACAAATATTCCGTGAATGTACACTGAGCACAAAATTTGGACATGGTGAGTTGAAAATACTTTAAAATATGTAAAGACCAATTGCTTCAGGGACATTTGAACTGAAGTGTATCCTTCTGTCTTAGGAGAGTTCACTGGCTACTTGCTTGGTGATAGGGGGTATCCATGTTTACCCTATTTGCTTACCCCTTACCCTGACCCTGAACCGGGCCCACAGCAGCGATATAATCTGGCTAATTGCAGGACAAGAGCCAGAATTGAAATGACTATCGGAATGCTTAAGGCCCGGTTCCAGTGCCTGCAAAGACTCAGGGTCACCCCAGAAAGGGCATGTGACATTATTGTGGCATGTGTGATTCTTCACAACATTGCCACAACTAGAGGAGAACACTGTCCTTCTGAACCAAACATCAGCAGTGATCCAAACCATGAACATCCTGACCCTCCCACGGACATACAAGATGGAAGAGCAGTCAGAGACACCATATGTCACAATCATTTCTTTTGACCCATCACCTCAACATGTTGAAAGAAGAATAAACAGATTTTTTGTTCAACTGGCTTTATTGGTCGCCTGTGTTTCCTGTACACAAAGTATTAAAAGATGTAAACCTCATAAAGTGTCTCTGTTGCTTCCTCCTCTGTAACAGCTGTCAATGTTTCTTCATTATTTTCCTGTAGTAAAGAAATAGACAACATTGCTGTTCTACTGTAAACTCATATAATCTGTGGAGTATTACTCACAACTGCATGTTGGTCTGGCTCAACAGGAGGCTGCACCAGATGCAGTACACCATCACCATCAACTGATAGAATATGAGGTTTATACAGGTCACTTATAACTTACAAGGGACCAAATGGCAATTAACAAACATACCAATCACCTTACACTTCATTGTCATTATGCTCTCAAAGACAACCAAGACTGAGGGAAGGCAAAATCAGTCGGAAAATAACTTCACTACAAAATAATCCATTATGGTAAAGAGTTTATCAAATGAATGAGTAGCACTGCAAAGGTGACTGTGAAGAAAGGGTGTATGCACATCATGTATTATTTTGAATTTACCCCCTATGTAGTGTGGGGATGAACAAAAAGTATTTGACCAGCATAATATAATCTGCAGTATGATCATTGCTTTAACAAAGTAACAGATAGCTTTAAGAAGGCCTTAAGATGCTTATGCACACAGTTATTATGTTTAGTAGAGGTTCTTGATTAAAACATTTATTTAGTAAAAGTCATATCCATAGTTTCAGTTCGATTATTACATATACGAGAGTGGTTTCTGTCTCTCTGTCTGGTGAGGGGTCAGGAGCTAGTCGCGAGGTGAAACAGGGTGCAATTGTGGTTAGCACACAGACGCAGACACACACACACTTTTAGTTAGATTCATTTATGGGGGAAAGTTTAATTATGTTTTGCTGATGTTGGAAAGAGCAGTTTGTCGCAGAACTGCTGCTGAGGTGTCAAGATGACAAGCGAGCATCCGGCAGTGACAGGATGCACCTGCTATGAAGATGGAAGACGATGTTCTTTTAAACTGTGTTAAAAGGTCATTGTGGTTTTGATTTGACGCACGTATATATCCTGTCTGTGACGTATGAAGGGGCGTCAGTAATTCAAACCCTGATGCTATAAAAATCTGTGTATGCTCTGATTAAGAGGACGACTACTGGCTGTCTGCGTACAGAGTGTCTTCCCACACGTGTGTTCATTAAAATCATTGTTTGACCAAAAGACCTTCTGGACCATGGTGGTTTGTACTCTCCTTCCTCAATTTTGAACCTTAACAGTAGGCACTTGTGTCTTGCGGGGTTATTGACTCAGAGGATGTCCCCGCAGAGATGCCTTCAGCCACAGGGCACCCACTGTTTTGGCTGAGGGCCAACTGCTCAGCCTCTGTGAGTGGTGGTGGTGGAGGACCCCCACCTGTTTTTCGGGCCTCCGCTTTTTTTCTGTTGGCTATAACGGGCCACATTTGAGCATACAGAGTAAGCAAATATGTACTTGTAATGCGCAGATAATTTCAATAAGTGCTTACAGAAAGAAAATTAATGTAGCCTCTAACTGCAATTGATTTACATGGGACAAACAGACCAAGCACTATGGCTCATAATACAATTACACCTTACCTGTTTGGACTATATTTTTATATTTCATTTTTACTTGCTGCCAGGAACGTTTGGGGCCTGTTGGGTTGCACCTGCGCTCACATCACATCACAAAATAAAATGTATGAAATAACAAATAAAATAACATATGATAAAATAACGTGTTAAATGGGTGGAAATCCCTCGATCAATGTTTATATTAACACTCACGCATTGACTCTGTCGGCTATGTTTTGCCATACATGCTCCCTTTCTTTTGCAGCTGAGGCTGTGTTACTTTTTTCCGCGGAATTTGCATGTTATCGGCATATGCTGCCATCAGAATTTCGGCCTCAAGCGCTGTAAAATACATTGACCGCGCCTTCTTTCCCTCCGTCTCCATGGTGACTCGCTTAATCTGTGCTCCACTAATCAGGGCTTTATGTATCCTCGTCCGCACGCTTCACTTGGGGTTAAAGCAACTCCGCGTTGACTGAACTAATTGTTATCAGCCTTTCTGAAACCGAATATTCCGAGTTGGACAGTTCGGGGTTACTCAACCCTGAGTATCGTTTTTCACTCTGAGTTTTCTAAACCGGCTTCCTGAAACAGGGCCCAGGTGTTGATCACAGACAAACAGCATAGTCACGTGATTTATCAGAACGCAGCTTCAGTCAGCCTGACGCTCAGTGGCGGTCCTAGCCTGTTTGGCGCCCTGGGCGAACACTCCCCCTGGCGTTACTTGCACTGCTGTAACTGCAGCCTCGTTGTCTCGTCTCTATATGCTGGACTGTCTGTAGCGGAGATGACAATAAAGTTTACTTTAACTTCAGCACCGCGCAGGCGCACCGAGGGCTCTCGAGCTCACTTTTCATGTATAGAATTTCGAAAAAACATCGCTGCTAAATCTGTATCATGATGTCTGGTGTTTTTGTGTTTGTTGCTTTGTTTTTATTTTGCGAGTTGGTTATTAGACGCCGCCCCGCCCTCTCCTCCCTGTGCCGCAAGCAGCAGGCGCACCTCCCAAACGGAGGGCGCCCTTACTCCCAGCAAATGGGCGATAGAAAACCGATCGGTGCCTACGACATTCCCAATATGCGCTGGCTGATGTCGGGGCAGAATGAGTACGAGCCCGTGTCAAAAACCGCTACTGCTGAGGCTTCAGGGAGCAAACTGACCAATGAGGCGCTGACTTTGAATACAGTGTTGTGCCAAAAACTGATTGCTGCCATAAGCTATAAATGACTTGTTGGTCTATAATATGTCAAACATGTCAACTTTACATTTTTGGCAGTGACTTTTATATCTCCTTTATTTATCCAGTTAAAAAAAAAAGTCAGAAATTGCAACAAATAAAACAGTTCTGTAAACACTTAAAGTGGGGAAAAGTCGGGATTGGTCATAATGAAAGTACAATAACACAGAGTTATTAAGATACTTTATGAAAAGGGGTAATTTTAAGGTTTTGCCTATAACCCTGTTAATGTAAAGATATTACTCACACTGGAAATCAGTTTTTGGCACAACACCGGCGCAGAGTCCAAGCAGTTTGTATTTATTTGTATTTGTATGTATTTGTATTTATCCAGAAAATAAACCAAGTTCATGTTTTTACCCCAAAATCTGAAAGCAGTGAGAAATCAGAACATTGAACCCGTAAAACTGACGTCAAACATTAACTAACTGGAATCTTACATCTTATGATGAGCTTCATTATTCTTCAGCTTCTTGCTCAAACAGTGAACTTGAAGAAGAATAATGTTGAATATTTGCACACCGGTGATCACAGAAACATGGAAATGAGCTGTTATGACCTCACACTGATGTTTCATGTTTTCTGGATTTGTTTCTGCTCAAATACTCTGACCTTCGCGACCTCATTGGACAGGAAGTGTGGGAACGCGTTCTTGCCGCTGTGTGCGTCTCGTCAGTTCTGCTTTGTAAACGTAGGTTTGCAGCACCGACTGTGAAGCGTTTCAGGAGATGACAAATCCCAACACGTTCGGTTCTAAAGGGGAATGTAACCAGGATTAAGAGCTGAGTCAGACGCTTCAGAGGGACCTAAACTCAGGTCTGACCCACCGATGTATCCTCAGCACTTCCTGCTGAGTTTATGTTCTGGTCTCTGCACAGCTGGATCACAGCTGTGTGAAGTCTTTTATGGGCCATCGGACGATTTAGTTATAATCTGTATATAAAAGATGGATGTAGCTTCCTGTTGTGAATCCTAAACCTGCATGAGGCTCCTGCTCAGCTGATCTGAGGCCCAACTGGATAAAACAGGAAGTTTATTTTGGTGGGTTTAGGGCGGGGAAAACTTTTGAGTAGGCCAAACGCTCTGCAGGAGATTTCTGTTTTCAGAGATGAAGCCGTTCATTACCTTAAAAATAACAGACATGAATTCTAATTAGACAGAAACATGAATTTTAATTTGACAAATTTCAAAGTATATTACAATAAGTACAGGTTACAGATGAAAATCAGATCAAAGATGAAAACTGACCGTTTCGTGGTGGATGATGACACACACCTGATTCTAGTTACATTACTGAAAGAAGAAGTTCAAACAGGAAGCTTTCTGCAATCAGCTGAGCTGTTCAAACATTAGTCACTCAGCGCGATCTCACGGAGAAGACGAACACGCCAGACACGTTTGAAAGATTTACAGCTTTGGCGTGAAGCGGCGGGCCGGCAGAGCTTGACCTCGCCGCCCCGATCGTCCTTTTCTGTTAGGATCTCCTCGCCACCTGACTCAGCTGCCGGTACAGCTGGATGGTCATGAGCTGGATCTCCGGATCTCCGGGTTTGATGTCGATGGCTCTGAGGAAGAAGTCCAGGGCCTCGTCCAGCTCAGCTTTGCTGTAGCACTCCCGCCCTCGCTGCACCAGCGAGTCGTAGCTCTCGTCCTCGACCTCCTTTACACCTGTCTCGGCGGTGCACTGATCCATCGCCTCGTTTGATACCAACTCAGGCTCGGTGGACGTTTCCTCCAGGAGGCTCCCTTCTCCATATTCCTCAGTGTCTCCTGACTCAAAGTCTCCTTCCTCCTCAAATTCCTCCTCCATCTCCTCTTCTACAAACTCCTCCTCTGAGTTTACAGTCTCTCCACTGGGTTCCTCCTCCTCAACCTCATCATGAGCCAAACCAATCATGTCCTCTTCGGCCTCATCTGAATGGACATCCGAAGCATCACCATCATCTTCATGGCTGTCCTGGTTGTCCATGTCCTCAATGATGGAATGGAGGAAGGAGCGGTGAGAAGCCACGGACGTGTTTCCACCAATGCTCTTTCGAGTACGGAGCGGCGTGGTGCCAGTGCACGCTGACTTTGGCGTCGATGCTCCGGAAACCTGGAAGGAGTTCTCAAGCTGCCCATCATCCTCCTCCTGCGTCTCCTCTTCACTGTCATAAATCACAGCAGCCTTTTTCTTCCTGATACCCACGACTGAGTCATGTGACTCATTGAGGCTGACGGCGCGGCCGTTGCTCGCGCTGTAACTTGATGCTTCTTTCTGCTGCCACTCACAAAGAGATTTACCCACGTCGAAACTTCCCTCCAGCTGCAGCTGAGACAGCAGCTCCTCCTCCTCCTCTTCCTGCAGCTCCTCCTCCTCTTCCTGCAGCTCCGCCTCATCGTGATCGGCGCCACTGTCCTCCAGCTGTAGGTTGAAGTTGCCATTCAAAGACTCGAGCTCGCTGCCGATTCTGGATGATGTGTCGGCTCCGAGGCTCAAACTGGAGACGCGCAGCGCGGAAAGTCTTCTGTTCTCTGGAGGAGTGATGTGAGGAGACCCCAGCTCCATCTCGGAGTCATCGTACTTCAGGGTCAAATGTCCCATCATCTTCTGCTCATCTTCATCGGCTGCTGTAACATACAGACTCGCGGCCGCAGATTCATTGAGTCCTTCTCTGACTGAGGTGTCAGCTACGTCACCAGCCTCCATCAGCACCACAGACACCTCGATCGGATCTGCCGCCTCCAACAAGCTCCTTTCCAGCTTCACTGACGGGTGTTTCGGAGAATCCAGGTTCTGCTCAGCGAGGCTATGGTGGCTGACCTCTGCTGTGCTCTCCTCTGCAGTCAGATCAATCACTCCCTTGCTGAGATTCTCCAGAGTGGCCTCCTTCCCAGAAGCAGTCTGTTCCAAATCCACCACAGCTGGAGACCAGGCCAGGCTCGTGTCCTGCTTCGGATATGAAGGATGTGGTTTCTTCTCATGGGACCGCTCCCGGCTGTTGTTGTCTGCTGGGTATCGGAGCCATGCCGGCTCCGTGCTGGACACCATGCTCTCTGCCAGCTGCATCTGCAGCTCAGACTCCGCCTTCATGAGCTCCTGAGCCTTCTGGACCCGCCCTTCGATGTAATGATGCTCCTCTTGGTTCTCGAGGGCCTCGTCGTGGTTGATGTCAAGTGTAAACATGAGGTCATGGTCAGAAATCCCAAACATCTCCATGGTGTGGAGGTGTGTGATATGTTTGTCGAGCTCAGGGTCGGTGCGCCGGTGCCTGGCGTGCAGCGCCTGAAGCTGGAGCTGTGTAGAGGAGGACCGCGTGTCCTCCAAGGTGAAGAGCTCCTTCAACTCCTGTTTGCTGAAGTACCGAAACGGGTTCTTTTTGTCCCCGGTATTCTGCCTAATAAGAGAGTCTTTGAAAACCTGCCGGCGGTAAATCTTCTCCTCCACAGTGCCGCAGGTGATCAGCCTGTAGATGACGACGTTTTCAGTCTGGCCTATGCGGTACGCCCTGTCAACGGCCTGGGCGTCTGTCGCAGGGTTCCAGCTGGGGTCGTAGATGACCACCCTGTCGGCTGCTGTTAAGGTGATGCCGACTCCACCGACCTGGGTGGTGAGGAGGAAGACGGAGTACCGTTTGTCAGTCTGGAACAGAGAGATGAGCCTCTCTCGCTCTGCGATCTGAGTGATGGTTCCATCTAGCCGCAGCACTTTGAAGCCTCTGTTGCCCAGGATGCGCTCGATGATGTCGAGCACCTTCCTGTAATGGGCAAAGACGAGGGTGCGGTGGCCTTCCTGCCTGAGCCGATCTAGGAGAGAGAAAAGAAAGACCATCTTCCCAGACTCTGAGATCAAGGTGTGATCAGGAACGCTGATGATGCTGTGATCGTTGGCCTCTGTGGTCTCCTGGCAGTCAGCTGCACTCTCCTCCAAGCCTAACTTGGCTATGGCGGCAGCAGAGAGGAGCCTCGGGTGGTCGCACAGCTTTTTCAGAATGTTTAACTCAGCTAGAGGCGATCGGGTGGTCAGCAGGAGCTCTCTGATGTGGTCCAGCGATATGAACTGCCTGTAGATGTCCTCCTGAACGGCACTCAGGTAAGTCCAGACAATCAGGTCGTTTTTTCTCGTCAATTTGGGCATCACCGCTCCAGAGTCTGCTTCAAGGTTTGGAACATGGTCTTCCATGTCCTCCAAGTGTTCCTTGTTACGTGTGCTGTTTGTTTTGTTTTTCTGTACTTCGGACTTGGTCCTGCGCAGGAAATACGGTTTTATTATTGCCATCAGGTTCTCTGACATCCGGGATCCCAGCGCCTTTTCTCCTGGAGTGGCGTCCTTCTCCCGGGCCCGGGTGATGGGGTTCTCGTACTCCGCTTTGAATGTTTTCGCCATGCCGAGGAGGGTGCCCTGACAGGCAAAGTCGAAGAGAGCCCACATTTCTCTCAGGTTGTTCTGGACCGGAGTTCCTGTGAGTAGAACTCGGTTCTTGGACGGTATGGCGTAGGCACTTTTGGCGGTTTTGGTGGTTGTGCTTTTTATCTTGTGAGCCTCGTCCAGGATCATATAGTCCCATGTGAACTCTTTGCCATTGTAGGTGGACAGCTGCTGCCAGTTGTTTAAGAGCATCGTGTAGGTGGTGATGATGACGCCGCCCCTCCTCTGAACTTTCTCCAGATTCCTGGTCCTCTCTCCTTTGCTGATGCCATGAAACTCCTTCACCCTCATGCCCGGAGTCCATTTGGAGAACTCCTTGGTCCAGTTTGTGATGAGGGAAGTCGGCATGATCAGGAGTGTGTGTTTAGCCAGCTCATTGTCGTACATGCCAGAGAGGAATGATATCACCTGGATGGTTTTGCCCAGTCCCATGTCATCAGCTAAAATCCCGCCTTTCCGGCCATCTCTGTAGAGACTGTACAAGAAGGCCACTCCATCCCTCTGGTAGTCGTACAGCTTGTCATACAGCTCTTTAAAAAGCATTAAACCGCTGCTGTTAACATTAACAAACTCGTCATCATCTTCCTCCAAGTCATTCTCAGCGATGAGCTCTTCGATTTTTTTGATCCGGCTTTCCAGTTTGTGACTGTGGTGAATGTTGTAAGCCAGTCTGAAGAACTCCAGCGCTTTGTGCAGGTCTCCCTGTCGGGCAGCGTCTTTGCCATCTTGAATGAACCTGAACGAAAGCAAAGCAAACGTCATTAGTAAGTAATGCTAGAGCTGGGCGATAGAATGATAACTATATGTATTGTGAAATAACTTTTTCTCGATAGAAAAATTAAACTATTGTGATAGACCTCACCGCTCTTGTCCTCTTAAAAAAAAAAGAAGAAAAAAAAAAGAAGAACAGCCAATCCAAATTAAGTAGCGCAGAGCCGAACCAATCACAGCCGCAGCGTCACGTCACGTGACTTGTTGCGTACAGCACAAGTGCCAAGCTGCACATGTGTATTTGTTTGGGAAGCAGCCAGCCGCCGTGCCGCCGGGTAACGGAGGAAATGAGTGTGCCGAGAGCGCGACCGAAGGTTACCGAGGAGAAAACAGACGATGGTTCCAACGCCGGAGAGATTGTCGAACGGAAGAGCCACAGAAGCTCCGTAGTGTGAAGGTATTTCTGCTATTTCAAGTCTGACAAAAACAGAGCAGCGTTCACTGTCATACACAGAAAGGATCCACGATTTACTGGCTGAATCAAAATAAATGTAAACAAAAATCTGAAGTACGGTTTCTTCATGAGGAACAAATAACCATCAACTCAAATACTTGGTTCTCATTGAACAGAAATGTCTATGAACTTGTAAGAACTGTGTAGGACATGAATCAGTCTGTGTCAGATCCTCAATCTGACATTTCCACTGAAGTCACGGGTAAGAGGCAAGTGGAACCAAGATCGAGGCCGTTTGCTTTGTGAAGTTTGCAAAGACTGCTACATTTGGCCAAAGGTAGTTCACTCTTTGCAACATAGTAGCTGCTCTAAACAGATTTCTCAGGTTTATTTTTAGTATGCTTTTTTGCAATTGGTGTTTGTTCTGGGAAAGATATTGCAGACTGAGCAATAATGCATTTCTTGCATTTCTCATGGGTTCTGATGGGGTCTTTCTTAAAATGACTGGTCCCAGTAACAAAGGCGCTTGTCGACTCACAACACACCCGGCAGAACATCATGTTATTTAGCTCGTCATATTCCAGCCACAGAAATTCTTTTGTCCATGAAACTGCTGCGCTTTTTTTTTTCTTTTTGCCTCATTGTCTGATTTGTCATAACTTCTCTGTTTTGTGGTAAGCTTTTCTTTGGCTGTCACTTCTTCACCCTGACCTGTCTTATTTGGCTCAGCAGAACTAAAATATATGTCCTGCTGCTTTTACACACACTCACATAACGCTCAGCGATCAACCTCTCACATGTTTAAGCTGCGGGAGATTTCACTTGTCACGTTTGAACAGTAAGCTAATGAGTGATAAGACGATGTCAGAGGAATTGGTGCACAATTAATCGTCACTGATCAATCAGTGTCACATATTGACAGTGGCTCATCGATGCCAGTGACATAATTACTCAGCTACATTGGCGAAAGAATGCAAAAGCATAGAATGCGGAAGCAAATCCCAATTTCTGAAAAGACACTACGGTAAATAGGCTAAACTTATATCGAGGTCTACAGAGCTACCGGTTCAGCAGCTCACCGGTTCAAGCTAGGCTAATAAACTATGGAGCTTCTTCTACAACTGCTATACACCCATTTCAAAGGCGTACACGTGCAACTACATTCACTCAGAAGTTATAAAATTTAAAGCACATTCATATTTTTCCTTCCTATGACAGCCCGACGGGCAGGGCTGAGTTAGATTTTGGTAGCCCGACTGGAAAAATCGCTAGCCCCGGGACGTCGGGCTAGCGATTTTGCGAGCCCTGCGATCAGCTGATCATTGATCAGTTTCATGATTGAAGTAGCAGCAGGAGAGAGAGAGGTTGTTAAGCTTAACGCTGGAATGCTTTACAAACATTCAGAGATGAACTTACACACTTGCTTTACTTCTCTCTGGAATCACTTCCTCGGAGATGAAATGTTGGGTTGTTAGCGAGGCTACAAACGCTCAACCAGACCACTGTGGAGCAGGGAAATTATTTTACTGCTATTGTTAAATAATAAATATAATCTGCAGCATGGATATTGCATTCAGGGGTTGAACAGTGTGTGTCTTTCAGAAAGGCTAAAAGTCACAGGCTGACAGGAAACAGGCTTGCAGAGAGTTTGCAGAAGTGAAAGTCCTGAGGTTAGAAAGTGAGTTTGTGGAAATCACCTTTAACCGCCCTCTGCTCGCCAACACTGAGATCACTGCGGCTCACAGTCACGACTGCCAGGAACCTCTGCTCAGTCCTGACTGCACTTACAGTCAGCGCCCATGACTAACAGTTATAGAGTGCTGGGTTCATCATGATCAACGGGAAGCCTGACACCTGCTGGTGAAAGGCCGCAACTACAAGAGACAGCACTAAACCAGAAACTGCAGCTCCTCTGAAACCAGAGCAGAAAGACTGGAGAGGAGCTACAGAAAAGCACAGCTACAGTCTTTAAAAGGTTTCTCATGTCTGATTCTTAGATAAAGATATTTCAGTGCTGTTGGAACACAGAACCAAAACAAACAAAGATGCGACTAGGGCTGGGGCCTAACATTTTCTTATAATGTTAGGCCATTATAAGAAAATTAAATATCGCAATAGAATATGGGTAAAACGCACATGCACAGTGCCTTTGTTTACATACGCACATGGCGGCGACGGAGAACGAGAATGGCGAAAGCGGATCAATGAATGAAACTGATGAACCAGAACTGGTTTGTAAAAATGCTGCAGCTTCACTGGTGTGGAACTGGTTTGGCTTTCGTCCGTCAGACACACAACAAAGCACAGTTTTTGGTAGAGCATGCTAGCGGGCCGTCGTTATTACCAAACCGATTTTATGTGCACGGCGCTCAAAAATCTGTCAAATGTTTCAGTACGACTTTGTTGAGCTACGAAGCCGCACCACTTGATGGATTTTCCGAGCGTTACGGCTGTCGTAGGCGGAGCCTCGCGGAGTGATACGCACTGTGCTTCAACATAATATTACCGTATTGTGTGTGTATAACCTGATTGGTGCGACGGCACGGGAGCTTCGTCTACACGCCAGAAACAGAACAGTCTTAAAAAGAAAAAACTGATCTCAGATCAGCCACACGCTGTAATAATAATTTAAATCAAGTAAAATGTGTTTTTAACTAACGTCTAAATTGTGATATTAGCACAGAATCAAATATTTAATGGATGAATTAATGCACCTTAAAATGCTTCAGTAAACTGCGACGTGTGGAAAACAGATCCAGGACATTTATGATCCCATCCCCACTCAAACACTGACGTCCTCTCAGCCTCTGTGCTTGTGACAAACAGGCTTCTAATGTCAGTGACTCATGAAGATCTGAGCTAGGGCTGCCACAAACGATTATTTTATTAGTCGTAGAGCTGGGCGATATAAGATTTTTTCATATCACGATATCAGCCAAATAACTATATTTGTAAGATTTAAATGTGCCGTTGCTCACAAGTAAAATGTGAAATAATCAGCAGCTTGTTTTGATTTAAATATTTATTTCCCATAATAAGTTCAACAGGGTAGATGTACTTAAGGAACATGAGACTTTTTCAGATAAATAAAGGCAAATATTGCAAACTACACAAAAGGCAGCCGCTAAAGCGTTTAAGTTTCAAAATAGAACAAACGAAACAGACTAAACTGTCAATTCCACTTAGAAACAAAATATTAATTCTAAAAATAAATCTTAGTTTGTTTTACAGAAGATCAGACAAAACAGACAAATCCCGCCCTCCGTTTGGCAAATCTGATCACGCCGCCATCTTCCTCATGCCAAAATACAAACAAAGGCTGAAACAGGAAGTTCCGGTTCAGAGGAAGGTCGCGCGCTGGACGGATCAATCGGTGGCCGCGTTACAGGACGCACTCGATGACGCAGACTGGGGCATGTTCAGAAACAGCTCCGACGATGACGTCAACGTGTTTACGGAAGCGGTTGTGGGATTCATCGGGAAACTAGCGGATGATACCGTGGAGACAAAGACTATCACAACGTTTCCCAACCAGAAGCCGTGGGTGGATAAAACCATCCGCGACGCTCTGAGATCCCGCACCGCTGCCTACAACACGGGACTCATGACGGGGGACATGGACCCGTACAAAGCCGCGTCATATAACGTGCAGAGGGCGGTGAAAGAGGCGAAGCAGCGCTACGGGAGGAAACTAGAGTCACAACTCCAACAGAGTGACTCTAGGAGCCTGTGGCGGGGACTAAGGACAATAACGGACTATAAAGCACCAACAACCGATATGACGAACGCGGCCGTGACTGTGGCAGACGAGCTGAACACTTTCTATGCTCGCTTCGAGGCTGCAGCTAAGGTCTCCAACAATGCTAGTGTTAGCGGCGCTAACGGCTGCAGACAGGAAGATACTGCCAGCACCGGAAACGTGCTCGTCATCTCCGAGCATGAAGTAAGGAGAGCCTTCAAGAGAGTGAACACCAGGAAAGCAGCAGGACCAGACGGCATCCCAGGTCGTATCCTAAGAGACTGCGCATACCAGCTAGCTCCTGTGTTCACTGAGATATTCAACATCTCTTTATCTCAGTCGGTGATCCCCACATGCTTCAAAGAGTCCATCATTGTTCCTGTCCCGAAGAAACCCCACCCTGCTTCTCTCAATGACTATCGCCCTGTAGCCCTCACCTCAGTAGTGATGAAGTGCTTTGAACGCCTGGTCAGAGACTTCATCATTTCTTCACTACCAGACACACTGGACCCACTACAGTTCGCTTACCGTCCAAATCGTTCCACAGACGATGCCATCTCTCATCTCCTCCACACATCACTCACTCACTTGGACACTAGAAGGGGGAATTATGTTAAAATGCTCTTCATAGACTACAGCTCTGCATTTAACACCATAATTCCCTCCACACTCACCACCAAGCTGGAGCATCTGGGACTCAGCTCATCTATGTGTCTGTGGATCTCCAACTTCCTAACTGGCAGACCACAGGCAGTAAGGATGGGCGGACATGTCTCAGCCTCCACCACTCTCAGCACTGGAGCCCCCCAGGGGTGTGTTCTGAGCCCCCTGCTGTACTCTTTGTACACATATGACTGTGTGGCCACTACCAGCTCCACCACCATCATCACGTTTGCTGACGACACCGTCGTGGTGGGCCTGATCTCTGATAACAACGAGACGGCCTACCTGAAGGAGATTAGGAATCTGGAGAACTGGTGCCAGAGGAACAACCTCCTTCTAAACGTCAGTTAGACAAAGGAGCTGATAGTGGACTTCAGCACTAAGCAGGAGAGGAACTACCAGACCCCCGTCATCAACGAGTGCCCAGTGGAGAGAGTGGACAGCTTCAAATACCTCGGAGTTCACATCACGCAGGACCTGTCATGGTCCTGTCACATCAACACCGTGGTGAAAAAGGCCCGACAGCGTCTCTACCACCTCAGACGCTTGAGAGACTTCCAACTGCCCTCCAAGGTGCTCAGGAACTTTTACTCCTGCACCATAGAGAGCATCCTGACGGGAAACATCTTAACCTGGTTCGGGAACAGCACCATGCAGGACAGACGAGCTCTACAGAGGGTTGTGCGGTCAGCTGAGCGCACCATCCGCTCCGAGCTCCCTGACCTGCACTCAATCTACAGCAGGCGGTGCTGGACCAAGGCCAGGAAGATGGTGAAGGACCTCAGCCATCCCAACAACAGACTGTTCTCTCTGCTGAGGTCAGGAAAGCGATTCCGCTCCCTGAAGACCAACACAGAGAGACTGAGGAGGAGCTTCTTCCCGCAGGCGATACGGTCTCTCAATCACACCACCACACAGTACTGACCCACACATACAGTTCTTACACACACACTGGACTTTCTGGACTTTGGTTTTGCACAACACTGGTCACTATATTCTTCATTTCCGGTTAATACTTGTACAGCTGCTGTTATTGTGTATATATTTATTTATATTTATATTTCTTCATACATTCTTATATAGTTCTATATTGTGTATTTTGTTGTACAGTTATTTTATTTTCAACTTTAATTTATATATTTTATCTTATTCTTCCCAGTTAAATTTACCCTTCATTCTAATTTGTGTTGTACAGTTATTTCATTTTTAACCTTAATTTATATTTTATTCCTTCCTAGTTAAATTTACCCTTTTTAATTTTTCATATTTATTTCCTATCTTATTCATAGCCTTTTCCTTTTTTGTTCTCTTTAGATCACAAGCAGTTGTCCAAGCATTTCACTACATATCGTACTGTGTATGACTGTGTACGTGACAAATAAAATTTGAATTTGAACTGACTAACTTTTGTCAACATCAAATAAACTGAGAACTAAAAGGAAATTCTCGACCTCTCCTTGTTGTATAGCTGAGCTTTTCAAACAGCTGTAACAGTTACTTTAGTCTGACAAAAGCCGAATGACGAATCAGCGCTTCCAGTCAGAGACTGAGCTGCACCGCTTTATTGTATTTCCAGACTTGCTTTCGGCACATTTACAGTGCAGCTGCTCTGTTTTTGTCAGACTTGAAATAGCAGAAATACCTTCACACTACGGAGCTTCTGTGGCTCTTCCGTTCGACAATCTCTCCGGCGTTGGAACCATCGTCTGTTTTCTCCTCGGTAACCTTCGGTCGCGCTCTCGGCACACTCATTTCCTCCGTTACCCGGCGGCACGGCGGCTGGCTGCTTCCCAAACAAATACACATGTGCAGCTTGGCACTTGTGCTGTACGCAACAAGTCACGTGACGTGACACTGCGGCTGTGATTGGTTCGGCTCTGCGCTACTTAATTTGGATTGGCTGGGGTTTTTTTTTTTAAGAGGACAAGAGCGGTGAGGCCTATCTCAATAGTTTAATTTTTCTATCGAGAAAAAGTTATTTCACAATACATATCGTTATCGTTCTATCGCCCAGCTCTAATTAGTCGACTAATCAGATCATCATCCACTGGACGTAAAACTACAGCTTATTGCACCAGCAGCATCTGCTCTTATATAACTATCATTAGCTTACAGCTTTAAGTGTTTAAGGTGCTAACTAAAAATAAAGACAAGATGATAGTTTATTAAATTTTAATTAAATCTGCAGATTGTCTCGGTGAAGTTTAATAAACTCCTTGCTATCTAAAATATAACAGGACACCGGAGTAAATTCTCGAGCGTCTCACACTTCTGATAATCAGCTGTCTGCTTGACGTTTATTCAGCTGTGTAAAAACTTTAATCTCAGCCAAACCGATTTACTCAGGAACAAATAAAATACTGAAAAAAGCCAAACAATAACATGTTTAAGTTATCTAAGTGACTCATATATCATGTTTAACCTGAGTAGCGAAAGACGGCGGTGATCTGAAAATGTGCCGGGAGTTGTGCCGTTCTCAGCGGCTTCAGTGACCCTTGAGCTTTCGGCTCGCTATGGAGCTGATGGGTAGCAGACGTCTCTGAAAACGTCGAAGCACTTTTGCAAATATGCGATATCTTGATAAACCGAGCAGATATTTGATGTTTACACAGCTACATTCTCGCCTGAAAATATGTTAAAAGTTTATTTTGTGACCCAGAAAGATTAATAAGAGTAACATTAAAACTTAGTAGCGGCCGCCATTGTTGGAAACTGGAGTTTGGCTGGGCCGCGCTATGAATTCTGGGATATGGTGGGCCACGAAGGACACACCCGACCCATCCTTCAAATTCGGGGAAAAGGAGGACGCATTTGTCGGCCATATTCGGAGGAGTCTACGAATTTGGACAGCCTTCGGCGCGTCGCTGTGACGTAATCGGTCTACAAATGCGGCCTCAGGAGGATGCAGCCCATGAATTTGGACACGACCTAGGTCACAGCTACGATACCGGGGATTGCTTCTTCTTCTGGGTTTAACGGCAGCTGGCATCCTTGTCGATGCAGTGCTGCCATCTTCTGTTTCAGTCCGTTATTACACTCTTAAATCTTACTACTTATTCCTGCGTCTTTCAGGATCTTACAAAGCTTCAAACAAAGCATCAACTATTAAATTAGTCGGCGACAATTTTGATAGTCGTCTAATCGTAGCAGCCCTAATCTGATCATCACACATTAATAGTAAAAGAACGCGGCTTCGGTCTACTTCAGGGTTTCGCAGAGCAGCGACTCACCTGAACAGTTACTGATCCCAGACTCAGGACAAAGAAAATCCTGCCTCCACTTACAGTGGATGTGACGGGTCATTGCATTAGATTAGTGGTGTGTGTGTGTGTGTGTGTGTGTGTGTGTGTGTGTGTGTGTGTGTGTGTGTGTGTGTGTTACCTGTGGTAAGTTTCCATTTCGTCTTCTGTGTCGATGGACAAAGACCTGCAGAGAAAGTCTGAGTGAAAATCAAACAAACTGATAAATAAGCACCACAAACAATGAAGCTTCTCATTCAGCTTCACTGTTCTGGAGTTTTTTGCCTGAGTGTAACACCACCTCCCATTACAGGTACCAAGTGTCAGACCGAAATCATGCAGCAGTTCAGAGATCACACACCCACATATTTCGCCTGAGAGTCCACTCAGAGAGCCACAGGACCTGATATTCACCCTCACCTGAAGAACACCTGAAGCCTTCGCTCCAGGAATAAGAAACACATCCATAAATCTGCTTAAATAGTTTAGTCTGTTTCTGTCTTGGAGCAACTGTGACCCACATCGTTTCCTTAGGGATTAATAAAGTGTTCTGATTCCGGTTTCAGTCCTGTGTTCACACCTGCGGGCTTTTACCTGCAGGTGTGAACAGCCAGTGTTCCAGATCTACTGGCGTTTAGATCAACTGGCGTTGGTCGGACAGATGTGTGGCAGTCTTGCGTTTCAGGAGCTGCTACCGACAAACCAGCAAAAAAAACGCCAAATGTGTCACCTGTGACACTTGTGAGGTTGTCTCAAACACACTCCGTCAGTCTTGATGCTGTTGAACAACAAAATGTTTAAAAATGTGGCGAGTTTACCTGGTGATATCCTCACGCGCGCCGCGATCGCAAAAACAGCAAACAAGTAACACCACGCCGATGTTGTTCACAGGACAGCAAGAGTAAACGATCGGGAGACTCTTGTCGTTATTATCGTTCCCCTCGCACGGTTTATTTCTCCGAATTCAGCGTTTTTGCTTCACAACTACAGCGTGCTGTTTACTTTGTGCACTAACATGGAGTCGAGTCAACCAGCGCCACCTCTGGCCAAGTGCCACAGCCTACAGCCAGATCAACCTGTGACACACATCTGCACCACGTTTGATTTCGTTTCTTGCACAACACATTTGTACCTTTCAGTTGTGTCTGTTTGTGCGTCATGCAAATAAACCTTTGAAATGAATGAAATGATATCATATATTCCTTATTGGCCTACATTTGTACAAAATTCCAAATTATATACACAAAGTCATAGACATCACCACTCCAATTGGTCATCATGATTTTAATATTCTCTTTTCCCATAACAATGAAATACGCCTTGGACAAATATGACATCAATATTTCATTAGTGTTGTAACATCACATCCTGTAAGCATCGTCTGTCTGTGTCTTTTCCCTGGAAATGAATATTTCCAGCCAATATAGGCAATCCATCAACATGGCTGGAGTTATATACAGTCTGTATAAGTGTGGTTAATCTAATGAAGATTTGTAAGGAGACGGCAGTTACTGTGAATCCACAGCAGTTACACAGTGATTAGTAATAAACAGCCAGTGAGAGTGAGTGGATTTAAGAAAGTCAGTGACTCAGGTGTGTTGCTTGGTTTGTCATCTGTTTGTGAGACTGGAGGAGACGTAGAAATCCTTTGTTTTAAATCTTAGTTGGGAAGATTCCTGTTTGAAAACAAGCACGTTTTGTGAGAAATGCAAGAAGTACATCTGCAGAAAGCACACAGTTACATTCTGTCCATCATGTGGACAAAATCGAAAATGTTGAGCATTGAAAAACTGAGAACGTTGGGCAAGTTCAAAATACGTGTTTGTAAGAACGAAAAACCAAATTGTTCCTACAATAGTTATGGAAAGTCTAACTGTGTTCTACATGTTTATTTGATGGGAAATAAAGTTGCTATTGTTTTATTGCAGTTTTTGGATAATTCTGAGTGGATTTACACAGTACGGGTCAAAATTACCTGCAACAAAATCAATGTCACTTTTTTGTTTTTCAACATAATACAAGGGTTCATTTCCAAAACTTGCTTATGATCTTCAATTTGTAGCCGATCCACTATCACACAGCAGCTGGAGCAGTTTCAAATGGAGGTCAGTCCACTGCTACCACAGCCCACTACTAGATTAACTTGTGACACATCTGCACCTGCTGCTATGATGAGTAGAGGCTGAGTGGCTGCACTTACCCCTGGTACATCCAAATCTACCCACAAACATGTTGACAGATGCAATGCCAGCAATGTGGATTGTCAACACTGAAAACAATCAGTAAGCAAAGACAACAGGGATCATTTGTTTCTGTTTATTTAGCACCCACAACATCTGTAGTCGCCTTCTGCACAGGGGAAGTCCACACACACTGTGTGGTACCACTTTCCACAGAAGGTGCATTCAGTCTGCAAGATTGAATGAGATTGTCAGAGTCATTGTCTGACTGTTTATTACTAATCACTGTGTAACTGCTGTACATTCACAGTAACTGCCATCTCCTTACACATCCATCCATCCATTCACTTCCGCTTATCCTTTTCAGGGTCGCGGGGGGCGCTGGAGCCTATCCCAGCTGTCATAGGGCGAGAGGCGGGGTACACCCTGGACAGGTCGCCAGTCTGTCGCAAGGCTAACACACAGGGACAGACAACCATTCGCACTCACATTCACTTCCACATTCACAGCTAGTGGCAATTTGGATTATCCAATTAACCTATCCCCACAAGCTGCATGTCTTTGGACGGTGGGAGGAAGCCGGAGTACCCAGAGAGAACCCACGCAAACACGGGGAGAACATGCAAACTCCACACAGAAAGACCCCGGCCTGATGGTGGAATTGAACTCAGGACCTTCTTGCTGTGCGGCAACAGTGCTAACCACCGTGCCACCCTCTCCTTACAAATGTTTATTAGATTAACCACACTTATACAGACTGTATATAACAACCAACTCTAACATGTTTGTTCGCAGAGAAAAGACACAGACAGACTAGGCTAACGACATGTGATGTTACAACACTGGTGAAATATTAGTGTGGTTTCATTCTTTTCATAGGTTTATTTGCATGACGCACAAACAGACACAATTGAAAGGTACAAATGTGCATGACACGAATTCAAACGTGGTGCAGATGTGTGTCACAGGTTGATCTGGCTGTAGGCTGTGGCACTTGGCCAGAGGTGGCGCTGGTTGACTCGAGTCCATGTTAGTGCACAAAGTAAACTGCTCGCTGTAGTTGTGGAGCAAAAACGCTGAAACCGGAGAAATAAACCGTGCGAGGGGAACGATAACGACGACAAGAGTCTCCCGATCGTTTACTCTTGCTGTCCTGTGAACAACATCGGCGTGGTGTTACTTGTTTGCTGTTTTCGCGATCGCGTCGCGCGTGAGGATATCACCAGGTAAACTCGCCACATTTTAAACATTTTGTTGTTCAACAGCATCAAGACTGACGGAGTGTGTTTGAGACAACCTCACAAGTGTCACAGGTGACACATTTGGCGTTTTTTTGCTGGTTTGTCGGTAGCAGCTCCTGAAACGCAAGACTGCCACACATCTGTTCGACCAACGCCAGTAGATCTGGAACACCGGGACCTCACACGGCACAGCCTGTTAGCCGCTCGCTAACGATTCGAGCTTTACTTACTTCTCCAGCTTCTCCGAAATCTGCCAGACCTCTCCGGTACCGTTGGCCCCGTCCATCCCGCCGTTACAGCTGTACCTCCGCCTATAAACTGCTCGAAGGCGCGACTTTAACGATTATTTGTCCTCAAACTAAACTCCGAACTCTCCGAGGAGCCGCTGCCTGTTTCTATGTTTAAACTCGAGGATCATCCCCCACCGATTTGTCACAGCGAATCAGAGATGACGCTTTGGGGACATGACGACTACGTTATCCAATCGGAGAAGCGGTGTTGAGTGCTATAAGGCGGGACCCCAGTAAACGTTCAGCCAATGAGCAGCCGAGCGGCACGCGCGAGCAGGAAAACGTGATGTGCGATACCACTGATTTCCTTTCCGATCCGATACCAAGTAATATCCAGGGTGGTATCGACGATACTGATCCGATACTTTGTACAAAAACTTATTTTATTTATTGTATCTCAAACTATAGCGTCACAATGATTACAGGACATCAGATTTCTTGTTCTTATCACTTAATAATGCAGAGTTCATCATATAGAAATAAAAAACCTCAAGTTTTGCCCTATTTGAACACGTTGCCTGCAGCAGTAAAGGACTCTGTGAGAGACGTCTGTCTCGCCCTAGCAGCACCTGTCCCTGTCCTCCTCTTCAGTTCGCCTCAACATAAGCTCGTCATATTCTGTGATATGATTTACTCTGAGGCAGGGGCGATTTTAGCCCATTTTTGGGGGTTCATTCAAAAATGAATCAAAGCACCCACAAAGATTTCTTACTTTTTTTGACAATATTTGCTGTTTGACTAACACACTACTAAAATATAAAAAGCATACAGTACTTGGTTGAGACGTAAGATTTTAACAACAAAAGTATAGATACCCCCCCCCCCCCCCCCCACACACACACACACACACACACACACACACAAAAAAGAATGGTTTGTTCCAGCTCTCTTGCTCCGTTGCTGCCAGAGCGATGGTGGCTGAGACGCAGCAGAGCGGAGGTGGAAGTGCCTGGCTTAAAACAGGACATATTAGCTGCATTTAACCTTCAGTTACTCTTTATATAGTTGGTAGGAGTCAGACCATGTTTCTTTTTGGCTGAAAAACATTACACCAGGTAACCTGCAGTGTTGAAAACTTTTCCGTCGATGTTTGCTGCCCTACAATCCGTCCTAGTCTGTAGTAAAATCAGCGACATTTGACTGTCCTGTTGCTCCCATTGAAATGTATACAGCCTATTTAAAATCTAAAACTTAAAATTGTCCGTAGCCTAAAGTTGTTACCACTGTCCTGTTTGAAATGAATACTAACTAGCTGACTGAATGCCCATTAACCTTATAACTCCTGGTGTGTGTGTGTGTGTTTGTGTACACAGAGTGTGTGACGAGGACCCAGGCACAGAGAGACTTGATGAATTTAAGAATCTTATGATTTAATAAAGAAATTTACAGACTTGCACAGAGATGGTAAAATTTCGATCACTGATAACAGAGACGAAGACAACAGATGACAAGGACAGGGAGGACCAGGGGTTTAAACACACCAAGGAGACAGTCATAGAGAACTCGGGACAACTGGAGACATTTAAGGATGCAGGGACCGAAAGAGACACGGAAGAAGTCTCATCGTGATGTGTAAAGTTTATCTTGCTTGGCTGGGCAGCTCTCTGGGTGCTCAGCACCCCCAAAGCTCTGATCCTAGAATCGCCCCTGCTCTGAGGTGTTTGACAAGGTTAGTGATGTTGCCACAACCATACATGCCAACCCTCCTGATTTTTCCAGGAGAATACCGAATTTCAGTGCCCCTCCCGAAAATCTCCCGGAGCCTCCATTCTCCCTAATTTCCCCCGATTTTCCACCCAGGCAACAAAATTGAAAAACCATATCGCAGAATTCATAGCGTGGCCCAGCCAATTCCAGTTTCCAACAATGGCGGCAGCTGCTTAGTTTTAATATTACTCTTATTTCTCTTTCTGGGTCGCAAAAAAACTTTTGACATATTTTCAGGTGAGAATGTAGCTGTGCAAACTTCAAATATCTGAGCCGACACATCGTCTTCAAACCCCCGCGGTCTTTCACTACTCGGGTCAAACATGATGTACGAGTCACTTTGATAACTTAAACATGTTCTCGTTTGGCTTTTTCAGTGTTTTATTTGTTCGAGAGTAAATCGGTTTGGCTGAAATCAAAGTTATTAGATTAGATTAAATTAAATTTCATTTAATTTTATTAATCCCTCGGGAGGCTTCCTCCGGGGTTTTCACACAGCTGAACAAACGTCAAACAGAAAATGATTAAACAGAAAAGTTTACGTCAGCGCCCGGTTATATTTTAGATAGCAAGGAGCAGACGGCAGTTTCACTCCACCGAGGGAGTTCGTGACATACTACCCGGCTTTCTTTAGACCACGAAGGGCGGGTCCTCAGGTGGAAGCAGCCTCTGAATTTGGACACCCCCGCTGTTTCCGGGCCGGCCAATAATAACGGTGACATGTAACGTATTTTATCCGATAAATAAACCCTGTAAAATATATTTATTGAGGTTTTCCTGGAAATATCACCAAAATTCAAGCTTTGGAAAACGCCGTATTTCATCCAGTGTCTACCCTCAATTACTGAATAAAAATAATAATTCCCACCACAAACACATGTGCAGGGGACATGGTTGACGCTTCCGGACTGGACAGGTTGAAGTTTAGCTGACGGTGTTTCCCTCCTCTCCGTCCTGAGTGGCGCGATCTGGTTTGATGTTCTCAGGACTTAAAAGCAGTTTTTGTTTATTTTGAGCTTTTTGAGTTTTTGATGTAAAACAGCTAAAAATAAAAATGTCTTAGACTCTTGTAACTGTTAAAGATGAATATTGGCGATATTTAGTTTCACCAGTAGGTGGCAGTGGCGGCTCAGACAAACAGGTGACCGGCAAAATAATCCCTCACAAAAGTAACGCAGGCCACTTATTGTAATGGCAGCCGTCAGTAAAACAGAACTGTTTTGCTGTGTTTCAGCGCAATAAACCTCCACGTGCACCTGGATGAACCTCGTCTTCCGTCAGTGTGTAACACGTCTTCAAAGTGGGTGACTTCCATCCTTTTTATACAGTCTGTGGTCTGGAAGCAGCCCAGGACATTTTACTCCAACCAGGATTTTAAAATCAGCCCATTCTGCAGAAAGGCTCATAAATAAAGAACCTCGGCAGTAAAAGACGGTCGATGAGTAAACGCTTATTAACCCCGATTCTTTCGTCCCCATGATAGAACAGAGAAAACCGACTCATAGTGTGTTAAAACATTTATATTTCTTTTATTCAATCATCTTCCGGAAGAGAGAGACCCCTGCACAGCCCAAAACGCCAGTTGCAGGATCTCGAACATTAGAATCATAAACTGTGCCTCATATAGGTTTGATTTCTGTACTTTACACGTCACAGTTTCAAACATTGCTTATATGGCAAAGTTCCTCTTTTCTGTGTCTTATCTATTAATATGGCTGTGCACTAAAACTTCCTGTTGTTCAGTCTGGCTGAGCACTTAGTTTGGGAGTCAAAAGTGGCCTTGCTCTACAAACCTTCATGATTAAAGAACATAAAACAATATAATGAGAAAATAAGGATACTAAGGATATTAGTTACATGACTCTCTGATTGCAGAATGTAAAATTTCCAGATTTCTAAATGTTTAAAACTCATGTACAAAAATCTCAATCAGAACTTTGTGTGCAACAAATTATTCACAGAATAACTCAGAGAATCGGCGCCGTCTCCAGAGCTTTGACTCGAGTGGCGAACAGCAGGACGTTCTTCTCCACCTCTGCGTTGATCTGCGCCTGCGAGGCTCGCGGGTTCTGTCGCAGGAACTGTGCGATGCTCAGGACGCAGTCTCGCTGAGGACACGGAACAGAACGACATGCATCGTGAGGAAATGACACGCGAGCAGAGTGGCGGATGTGATCGGCGCCCCCGCTGTACCTTGTAGGCGTCAACTTTGTCCTGGCCGGTGAGCCGATTCAGCAGCTCTCTGCCGACCTGGACGCCCGTCACCGCCGCCAAGATCCTCCGGTCCTCCTCAGTCTGAGAGTTCAACCATCGCAGCAGCGCCACCTGCAGGAAACACGATGAGAACCAATCGCAGAGTTTTTGTCTGTAAACCCAGCAGACATGCCACAGGTGTTTTTATGAACACAAAAAGTGAAAAAGATGAACAGAAACAAGCTGGGGCTCTTTAGATTCTCCCGTAAACTCACAAAACTAGACCAAAGACAGAGCTGATGGAGAAAGACGCAGCATCCCTCTGTGCAGGTGAGCCTCAGCAGCCAATCAGGAGCAGGGACTGAACTTAAAAACGAACTGGATGAAAAACACGTGGGTGTACAGAGGCTGAGGGCTGGACTGTGGATCAGGAAGTGACTTCAGGTTTAACTGTGGGTATAAAAGAGCTGCCGACAGACAGACAGACCTAAAGCGTGTACCTGCTGCCTGTGGGAAAGGAAGAGGGACAGGATAACACCTGAACACCTGCAGGTGTACCTGTGTCTTCAGGAGGATTTGTGGCTGTTTTCCTTTCAGCTGAGTTAGATTTTAATTTGACTCTGCTGATAGTTTGATGTTCCTGTGACCCTGCACCTGTAAAGATTACAAGGTCCATGACATGTCAGGGACCCTCCCACAGGATTTCAAATGTGGGACCAATTGTTCTTGGAGCGGAAGAAGCTTCTCTGATTAAGTCCAGGCGCTTTTCTCTCCAGGCTCCTTAGACTACGATGACTGAAACCTGTAATGATTCCTGAAAAATTAAATTCTTTCTGTTCTTATTAAAAGTCTTTTTGGTCGTTTTGATCGGACCTTCTCGGCCACGTTTAATTTACTGTGACACACGCTGTGATAAAAGTTTACATTTCATTTGTTTCACATCAGATTAAACGGATTTACCTGCTGGAATAACTGCGCGTTGCTCATCTCTCCTGTGTGGTTCACTGACCCGGACATGACCGGAAAACGGCCCAAAAACAGCGAAAAATCCCCAAACTAAGAAAAACGTCCCGAGATTAAACTAAAGCAAACTTCAGCAGCTCCTCTGTGTTCAGCAGCTTTCGCTGAATTTCACATTTATCCACAAATTCGACACGACAGTTTTCGTGGATGTACATGCCCCACTTCCTGTTTACATCACTTCTTCTTCGTCGCTTCAGAAGCAGCTCGGCGGCTCCACAGCGCCGCGTGCGTGAAACAAAACGCTGCTTCCGTCCGCGTGCTGCACCACAACCGTGTCTCCGCGTGTTTGCCGCAGAGCTCCGACTGAGCGCTGGGTATCGATTCCCATTTCTAAAATCGATTCAATTCCGTTTTGACTCAGACAGTCAGAAATATTCTAATTCTGATCAGTTATCAGTTCATCTCCATATTTTTATATCTATGTATAAAACAAAGTTCATCAGAGGCGTGAGCATCACAGCAGAGGCCTTTGTGTCAAAGGAACTGAGGATAAAACAGAAAATCATGAAGCAGATTTTCCTGGCCTGGCGTTTTATAGCAGATAGCTAGACTTGTAGTCAAGACCGAGACCAAAAAGTCTTTAAGCTGCAGCCAGATGCTGCTTCGTTTACGGGTGTCGGGCATATTATGTGTTTTTGCGATGCACAGCCCTCCTCACCGCTGTCTCTCACTCACTGAGAGGACGGACGCACGCTCCACGTGACTCTCACCCTCTCTGTTTTTCACACAATGATATTATCCTATATCCTCGCATGTGATTGGCCACAATATGGAGGGATTGGAGCATAGCTGAGCCCCTGTGTGAGAGCTGAGCAGCCAAAGGAAATTAAGTGAGGAGCGGCTCTCGCTCAGTGGGAGTCGAGTCTGATTCACTACAAAGCGCTCTGTAAGCACGGCTCTTAGAGCTGATGCTTTTGAAATGACACATCATCGAACGTTACGGTGTGTGTCATGGAAACTGTTGACTCCAGATCTCCCGACCACTATGTCGATCTGAGACGGCGAGACCGAGACAAGACGGAGACAAGACGGAGACAAGACGGAGACCACGTAAAAGTGGTCTCGAGACATCAAGTCTACAGATAACCTTAAAAAAATACTGCAGTCGATCCAAAACAGAAGAAAACCATGAATCAACATGTGAACATGACCTGATGCTGCTGAAGTGAAGCAGAGCAAAGTTACAGAGGTTTGATTACAGACACAGCTGAGCAATCATTTGTAAAAGTTTACATTTCTTCGGTTTGAACGGCAGAAATGAGGCATTGTTGTCAGAGGCCGACAGCGCTGAACACCGCAGCACTGCTGCGTGATAAGCAGAGAATAATGCAGAAAACAGAGATTTGATGGTAAACTGGTGTCTGAGGACACTGAGAGAGCTGTGCAGGAAGTAAAAGCCAAAGTCAGAGCGAGTTCATGACGATGTTTATCAAGCGTGAAGCGTAGTTTGGACCTTCGTTTGCCGCAGGTTCAGAGAATTTTGGTTGGAGAGAGAAAACCTGCAGCATCAGAATCACTGAGCTTTCGCTCTTCAGCCCTGACGGTGAGTCCGTGACGTCGGGTGAACGATCCACACTCTGTGTTTACATGTTTCTGCTCTCATTTACTGTTTCGGCTGTTTGCTGGTTGCTGAAATAGTTTTGTGAGATTCTGGCGTTTCTGGCAAAATACATTTATATTTAAAAATCGATTCTAATGAATCGATTTCACTTTATTCAAACTAAAATCGACGGATTTTTTAAACCCACTCCTGCTCTGACTCCATTTAAGCTCCTTTAAATAATTTCCTGTGTAAAAACTGAAACACGAGGTTTCCCTCGTTTCAGTTTCCTTGGAAACAAACAAACAAACTTTTTAATTTTCTTTGTAATGCCTGAAAAAAAATAGTCACATCACTCTTCATTTACCCAGAATGCAGTGCAGACGCATGAAAACAATATGAATGATATTTCAGAGGGAGACATGAAGCCTCACAGACACATTTTATTGTTCCAGACAGCAGATAAATTCATTACTGTCAACATTTGTTTCACGGCAGCTTGTATCGCTGCTGCGACCTTCACAGCCCGTCTCCTGAGCACAATGGCAGCAGTTTGACGGTGCCGGCGTCTTTCGGAGGTCACGCGGTTTCAGCCGCGCTCTTTGGGTTTGGAGAAGGAGCCCAGCTGTTTGGTGTTGGCGTTCCTCAGCTGCTCCAGCTGCCGCTGGCCCCGTCGGTATAAATACTCAATGTGCATCACGTCCGTCTTCTTGATGCGGGAGTTCTCTCGGAACTCGTCGCGGATTCGGGGGAGGAAGCCCGGTTTGTCCTGCCCGGCTCGCAGGAACTGCCGGTACAGAGCGAGGACCTGCTTCTGCAGCTTACTGTGCCGCAACATCAGACCGAGTCAGCAGAGACAAGAGTCCAATCAGAGAGCAGCTATGCACACATGACGCTCCAACACCGGCGTGTCTCCAGCTGCGCTCCCTCACACGCCCACTCTGAACACACCACGAGGCTCAGCTTCACCTGTTTCTTCTCATTCAGGGTCTTAAAGAAGACCTTTGCCTGCAGGAAGAACACAAAGAGAACCGAACAACAAAACAGCGTTCAGGAAGATTCATCGCGTCACGGTCGCTGATTTTATTCTCTCACAGGAGAAAACTGACACCTTGAAGACACAACAGAAGGCGTCTGCTCACCTGCAGCTCCATATTTATATCCTGCAAGAACAGCTTTGCATCAGTCAAAGTTCAAAATAATCCTTCTTTAGCTCACGTTCTCTCTGTCTGCCTCCTAGCATGCCTTCCTCCTCTCCTCCTCTCCTCCGGTCAACAGCAGCACAGTTCCCCCTGAGCCAGACTGAATATAACAAATGTTCTCCTTCTACCTGCTTGTTTTTATTTCGAATGCATTCACTGGAGTTCTGATGAAGGAACACGTGTTTGTGTCTCTCTGTTTCCATTAATGTGGTCTGATCTTTAACTCATGTGTGTTTCATATTCCCGCACAAGCATGAACGTGCACGCGAGCCCCGACTGTGCACACAGGTGTCGACGTAAAAGCACGTTTTTATTTCAGTAAAGATTCTTCCTCCGTCCTTTTTTACCCCCCGCCTCTGCTGATTTTCTCATCACTGATTGTTTTCTGTGATAACTGAGCTCACCCGGCACACGTTATAACAACAACAGCGTTTAGGTGTGTCTCTCACTAAAACACATTTCAGCTAAAATAACATAAATAATTGATCTTTGGATTCTGACTGGATCCTTTGACCCTCCTGAGTAACAGTTTTTACAGTAACACATACAGTAGTATTAGCATTACTTATATTATAGTACTACACGCAGTATTACCAGCAGCTGTGGCTTATGAAAGTAACCCACAGCCGGCTGCTGGACCTCAGGATTGATCATGGCTCAAGAGTTGGGAGTTCGCCTTGTAATCGGAAGGTTGCCGGTTCGAGCCCCGGCTCGGACAGTCTCGGTCGTTGTGTCCTTGGGCAAGACACTTCACCCGTTGCCTACTGGTGGTGGTCAGAGGGCCCGGTGGCGCCAGTGTCCGGCAGCCTCGCCTCTGTCAGTGCGCCCCAGGGTGGCTGTGGTTACAATGTAGCTTGCCATCACCAGTGTGTGAATGTGTGTGTGAATGGGTGGATGACTGGATATGTAAAGCGCTTTGGGGTCCTTAGGGACTAGTAAAAGCGCTATATAAATACAGGCCATTTACCATTTTACCATCAGCGAGAGCGATCAGTTCAACTTCCTGTTTACCTGACGGAGTTCCGCTCGGACCGGTTCGGACCGGCTCCGCTGCTTCACCTGTTTGTCCTATTCCACCGTCACAGGTACGTCTCCCGGCTCTCTGTGACCTTATTGCGTTATAACACCGGCCTGAGTCGCAATGACCAGGACAAACTACAAAACACGTGATTTCCGGGTCAGATTTTCACAATAAAGCACGCGCACAGACAAATAAAAGCTAATACCCGTTTTAAGAACGCTGCTCCTGATTGGTTAGAGCTCAGTTACCTTCTGATGTATTCATCTTAATTTGTACCGTCCAAATCGCCCGTGGGGGGTGTTCGAGTGGGTTAAAAGCTCTTACTGCGGCGGCGCGGAACAGGAAGATTAGTAGCACTTCCGGTGTCACCTTCTGGAGTCAAATGTCAAAACAGGCGAGCTGAAGCAGTTGGGCTCGTGCTTTTATCACCGGCATCTGTTTCCGGGGGAAGGCTTCCGTGATTTATGACGCCGGTACCTGCGGAGAAAGTAACGAAGTACTTTTAGTGAACTACAGTTTTCAGGATTCAGATCCGACAGTAAGAGAGGAAGCTCTCCCAGCTTCTGTCACACCTGGTAGAGACCAGAAACACCACACCTGGATCACAGGTGAGCCTCTGCGCGCTTGCAGTCACAGCCTCGAGCTTTGAGGTGTTTTTTTAGCTGATGAAGACGCTCTCTGTTCTTCCTCTTACAGACATGGAGATGACAGCTGAGGAACAGCAGCAGGTGGAGGAGCAGGTGGAGAGGCTGCTGAGTGGGCAGGGGTCAGAGGTCACTGTGTGTGATGTGGGCCTGGAGCAGAGCAAACCCGCCACTCTGAGGAAGAACGTCACCTACATCGTCTGTGCTGTCATCTTCAATGAAAAGGTGAACAGAGGTCACCACAGGTAGCCACTCAGTCTCATCAATACCCTTAAATGATCAATTATTTAATTAATTAACACTCCTTCAGGAGGAGGTGCTGATGGTCCAGGAGGCCAAACCGGACTGTTACAAACAGTGGTATCTTCCTGCTGGGAGGGTGGAGGTGGGAGAGAGCCTGGAGGAGGCAATGAAGAGGGAGGTGAGTGAGGAGGAGCCTGAAGCTGCAGCTCCTCCAGCGTCCAGCAGGGGGAGCAGTGAGTCAGTCCCCATAGACTCCCATGTTAAAACAAACCTGTTTACAGCCTGATACACAAACAGTTTGGTCTCTGTGGATCATATACTCCTTCATAACAGCTGTATGCGGAAGAGCGTTTCTATTACTCACCTGTTCAAATTGTATTAAGGCTTAAAATTTGCATTAATAGGGGCGTGGCCTCTTTGACTGACAGGTAGATGGTGGTACAGGTGGCTGTAGCAGCTAGCTGTGCTAGGCTTCACCTTAACTAATGGGAGTCCCTGAACTGGACCTCTGGACCGTGTTTGTGCTGTCGGAGCCTTTTGGAGCGTTTTAACGACATCATGTGACCAATAATATGCCTGCTGTGATGTCACTGTAGAAACAGAGCATCCGAGGAGGCGGAGCTACAGTTCAGATATTACTGAGCACTGATTAGCAGATATGTGTTTGTGTGATGTTTGCATAAGGTCTGTGAATGCAGCTTCCCAACTTTCTAACCAAGATATGTAGCATTAATTAACTCCTCCCACTTGACCAAATACGATCACTTAAGGTTGAAAAAGTCAAAATACTGAAATAACAGTTTGTTTTTTCATTGGGTAAGCACTGCCCTCCTTGCTTGCCCTGACAAAACAACACTGCTTTGCAGACATCAGGAGGCGAGGAGGAGGAGTGATCTGGCTTTAACCTCAGTGTTATGTCACCTGTGTGAACATGTTTTGTTTTTTTTGTATGTCAATAAAATGTCTGAAAATTCATAATCAGAGACTTTGTGGAGCCCCAGGTGGACATTAGAGGAACTGCAGGTTTTGGGGTTTCAGTGTTTTCTTGTCTTTTTAACTCTTTTATTAAGAAAGTACATTGAACATAACAGTAGTATGACTCTCTACATTGCTTTTGCTTTCAGATTTGTAAACTTATAGTTGAAATATAAAACCCGTAAGAACTTGGGTTGGGGGTAGTGGGGCAGCCAAGTTAGCTTCGCATTATTAAGGTTTCAAAGCTTTGAAATGCCCCCTTGCGGACAGATGATAATAATTGGTTAGGCCTGTTGGACTCCAGTTCTTGAAGCTCTTATCGCACTGATTCAGGGTAAAGTCTGAGTCATATACGCACTATCTAAAGACTTTAGAGGCATTTCCAAACCACAAATTCTTATTGCTTCACTCCAAGCAGATATCATTACTCGTAGTGTTGGTTCATCTGGCAGGTTTGTTTTGTTCTGTAGCTTTGTGTCTGATATTAAAGCTGTAGCTGGTATTACTTTAACATTTGTTCCTTCCAGATCTTTCCATCCCACAGTGTAATCTAAACAACAGAGACATATCAATGGCCTTAACTGAGCTGCACAGTAATACTCTCATAGACTTAGAGGGTTTTATATTTAACTCTGGCTTTGTTCCCTTTCCAAATGTATTTTGACAGCAGTCTATCCCACTCCACAAACTGTTTTTGTGGTGTGGGAATCTGTAGCGACCGAAACAAATACAGCATGTTTAATCTAATGGCTTCAATCCTAGAGTGTAGGTCCAATAAAGGGATGGGATTCAGAATCAGAATCAGAATACTTTATTAATCCCGAGGGAAATTAGGGATCCCATCTTTGTATATCAGATTTTATGGATTCATTCACAGGACCATAGTTGGCATCAAACATTTTGGTGACGTCACGATGTATTACCCCCCTACGTACCTAATGCTACCTGCGTCCCATTTCCATTTACAGTGATTCTTCATTTCGATTGGTGGATCGTAGTTTAGAGTTAGTACCTGCGTTTTGTTTACATTAACCTTGTATCCCGAGAAACTCTGAGAGCATTTCCATGATTTTGGGGAGTGCCTGTGTGGGACAGGATGTAGTAGGTCGTCGGTGAACAGTGCTAATGTCTGGTCCCCTCCTGCTGTTCTTACTGTCTCTGCCTGATCCACTGATGGTTCTGTAAACAAGCTGTTTCTGCTGATTAAACGAGCTTCACAGTGTAGCTTCTACTGGACATGTACTTATTGGCTTCCACTGCCGTGTCGTAAATCTTTGTTTATCGGTATATTTCACCTTAGCTAAGCTGGAGGGGATCTGCTGCTCTTTCAGGGTCTCGCACACGTTGGCGTATTCTCTTGGTTTTTTTAGAATCGGGGGGTTAGTCAAGGTCCAAGCTCACTTGGTTGGAGGTAAATCCTCTGTTCTGCCATGCCGTACGAAGCAGAAGTTCCTTTGTTTTGAAGCTGAGGAATTTCACAATAATAGATCGCAGGGGAGCGTCGCCTGGGGGTGGTGCGCCCGTTCGATGCGTACGTCAAGTTCATCTTTGGACGGCCCCAGGCCTTCCCGCGGCAACTTCTCAACAAACTCACTCACTGTTGTAGAGCCCGCTCTGCTGTCTCGGGTACAGCAGAAATGCATTTGTTCTCTCTTCCTGTACGGCTCTGTAGGTCTGCCAGTTTATCCTCCACCTTGTAACAGCAGTCTGGCGAGGAAGGAGCGGCTAGCAGGTCCAGCGGGCATGAGGTGTGGAGGTTAGCCGGATAACTCGAAGCCAGTCAGTTAAATTAAAGAACAGACCTTTATTCATTGTCAGCAACATAAGACCATACAAGCCAGGTCTCCACGGCTCTACTCTGTCCGTACATACATGTGCGGGGATCGGTAATCCCGGCGCCAGGCCGTTACAATGGTGAGGTCTGTCCTGAGAGCAGAACACGAGCAGCATGTAATGGCTGCCACGCTATACTCACACACCCACTAGGAGACTCCCCCAACTACTACAATAGTAGGGCAACCCCCCTAGTGGTGCGATAACACAATAAGGGTTGTTACAACCTTCACCTGTAGCTTTATTTTTTCAATCATGGCGACCTCGGTGTTCTCGATCCTGCCCTCAGCCTCGTCCAGTCTGGCGCTCACCTTTAGGATTTCTTCCTTGATCTCCCCAGTTGTGCACTGTTTTCTTGGCGAAAGTCTTTTATTTCCTGTAACAGTGTCCAAGTCAGCCATATTTCAGCCGTTGCCTGCTGGGGTTGATTCACAGTGTGCGGCAGCAGGTTTGCAGTGAGAGGAGAAAGCTATCAGCCTGGAAGCTATCATTATTTTCCCACCGTTAAACTACCACTTCATTGCCACCTCCGAGTATTGGTTTGGTGTATTTCGCTCACCCCCTTCTTTATTCACCTCGAGGTGCTGCCATCACAGTGACGTTCAAATCGGAAGTCCGTTTCAGTGTTTTCTTTCATTAAAGATGATATTTGGGAGATGACATGAAGCTTTATGGAACTTAAATTAAATGTGTAGTTTTTTTAAAGGCCATCATTAGAAGGGACTGCACATTGATGAGTTTCCAGGTTGCCTCTGATTTCTGCTGCAGTATTTAAAGCTGCCCTGTGTTGAGCAGCAGCTTTGTGAGATGTTTGCTTCAGCTATAAATTCAGTGTCACACTTTTCCTGCTATCCGTGTCGGATCACAGGCGCAGCAGTCCGAGCCGGCCTGCACAGAACTTCGTGCTTTCCATCCCAGACTCGGCTCAGGAGGACGTAATGCTGTGAAAGGATCTCCGTCCTCTCTGTGATCACCACCCTGCTACAAACAGCAGTCTTGCTTATTGCTGCTCCTCTGACTGAAGAGCGAGCTGCTTGGTTGGTCTTTAGAAGAAGTGTTGAGTGATGCATCAAACGCACCTCTTTGTGTGAGGGTACTCAGATAAAAAGCTGATGAGCAGCGCTGGGATGTCTTTGATCTGGGTTTCAGGTTTTGTTGAACCAGCTCATGCAGAGAAAGCCTGGCTTTGTCTTCCATCAGCTGCGGTTCTCTTTGTCTGCAGGTGAAGGAGGAGGCGGGGTTTGAAAGTGAGCCAGTCACCTTGCTGCTCATCCAGGAGCAGGGACCTCAGTGGATCCGTTTCATCTTCCTGGCCAAGGTCACAGGTCAGAGGTCACACACTTTATTAGTGTTGAAGGGTGACCTTTTTACTCCGAGCCCCTGAACGCATCGTTAGCTTTGTCTGGTTTGAGGAAGCTGGGTGAATATGTGTATCACATGAAGGGCAGCAGAGTTTAAGGAGCGTGTCTCTCCTCTTCTGTCAGGGGGAAGTTTAAAGAGTCTGTCAGCAGCAGATCAGGAGTCTCTTCAGGCCTCGTGGTGGGACAGACATTCAGAGCTCCAACTCAGAGGGCGGGACATCCTCCGCCTCATCGAATCTGGACTGAAGTATGTAAACTCAGCGAAACACACCACAGAGTTGAGTTTAGTTATCGATTAACCTGCAGCATCACTTTAAATTCACATCAGTTTTATTTATGGAGTACCAGTGCACTTAAAAGATAGTGTCTGTCTCCTGAATCCAAACTGGAAGCTGGTTCCACAGAAGAGGGGCCTGAAAACTGAAGGCTCTGCCTCCCATTCTACTTTTAAATACTCTAGGAACAACAAGTAGGCCTGCAGAGCGAGAGCGAAGTGCTCTAATAGGGTGATATGGTCCTACAAGGTCATTAAGATAAGATGGGGCCTGATTATTTAAGACCTTGTATGTGAGGAGCAGGATTTTGAATTCTGGATTTAACAGGAAGCCAAAACAGGAGAAATCTGCTCTCTCTTTCTAGTCCCTGTCAGGACTCTTGCTGCAGCATTTTGGATCAGCTGAAGGCTTTTCAGGGAGTTTTTAGGACATCCTGATAATAATGAATTACAGTCGTCCAGCCTGGAAATAATAAATGCATGAACTAGTTTTTCAGCGTCACTCTGAGACAGGATATTTCTAATTTTAGAGATGTTGCACAAATGGAAGAACGCAGTCTTACATATTTGTTTAATATGTGCGTTGAAGGACATGTCCTGGTCAAAAATGACTCCAAGGTTCCTCACAGCGTTACTGGAGGCCAAGGTAATGCCATCCAGAGTAAGAATCTGCTTAGATACCATATTTCTAAGCTTTTCAGGGCCGAGTACAATAACCTCAGTTTGATCTGAATTAAGAAGCAGAAAGTTAGCGGCCATCCAGGTCTTTATGTCTTTAAGACATTCCTGCAGTTTAACTCATTGGTGTGTGTTATCTGGCTTCATGGACAGATAGAGCTGGGTGTCATCTGCATAGCAGTGTAAATGTATGCTATGTCTTCTAATGATGCTGCCTAAGGGAAGCATGTATAATGTAAACAGAATTGGTCCTAGCACTGAACCCTGTGGAACTCCATAATTAACCTCAGTGTGTTTAAAAACTTCCTTTATCTGAGTTGTTCAGCCTCTTTTTGATCTGTACAATGTTGACGTGGCGACTCCTGACTTTCCTGCCGTGCTGCCTTCAGGTACCGTCTGAGTCCCTGCCATCCTGTCACGCTACCCTTAGACCTGAGCTGCCGTCACGTGGTGCAGAGACTCATGTTGGTCTTCGTCGGTGCTGAGGAGCACATCTGGGTTCTGCTCATCAGAGGTACCAAACTCACTCGTTAGCACTGACAGAAAACTTCACGCACTCTACAGTTTGGCTTTTTTCCTGAAAACACGGCCGAGTTAAAGTGTTTTAAGTGTGACATCTTCCTAAATAACCTGTAATTAAGTAGGACCCTGAGCCTCAGTAACAGACTGAACTAAATTAAATAATGCAATATATTAGAAAGTTACAAATATAAGAAACAGTCCTAATATATATAAATACCTCAATGATAAATATCCAGAATATTACAGACGTGATTTTTTTGCTGGCAGCCCCGGAGCCCCACCTCCCAACAGCGGCGGCGGTGAGGACCCACGCGGTGACCTGGGCGGCCAACATGGTGGTGCAGGAAGCCATGCAGTCGGCTTACTACGACCATGATGTCAACACGCTGGGCGTGCTCAGTCTGCAGCACAACGGCCGACAGAATGGCAAGACGGACGGCGTGTGCTTCAACACACTGGTGGCGCTGACGCCTGACCACGTCCAGCGCGATGAGGACGGGCGCAAGGTGGAGTGGACACCGACGGGGCAGCCTCCGCGTGTGGAGCACCCTCGCTACGTCTGGCATGAAGTCCAGAAACAAACGCTGAGGGAGAAACTGCTGGAGAAAACCAGAAACGCCGCCCTGGTACCGATCCACAGCCTGTACTGACCGCCGGCGCCGGGCGTACAGGGACGACACCAACTGTACTCTTTGACAAGAACGAGAAGTTTTAGGTTTTATTCTGAAAGGCAATCTATGCCAGTAACTGCAGCAATAAAATGAAAGATGATGACTGTCAGGGAATCACTCCGACCGCCCCCAGACTGGAGCTCCCGGGGTCGTCGGGGGCGGTCCAGGGTGGGGGGAGGGACCTCAGAGCCTTACTGGTCCTCTATCATGTAGATTACGAGTTACTGATTTGTTGTGAAATTCTGTCTTCAGCTGATTAAGGACATGTCCAGCATCGCTCACTGACCTGTGGAGAAGCTGATCATCTGCTCGCTGCTCTTGACGAAGGCGGTCGCACTTATCTCCTCCTCCTCCTCCTCTCCCTTATCTTCCCTGCTTAGCCTCTTGTGTCCTTGTCTAGTCTCGTGTTTTTTGTATTACTTTTCCCTGAACACTCTCTCACAGTCTGTTGTAAAGGCTCACCTTTCAGCACATTCACTTCACCAGATGCACCTTGTTTCTTTTCCTCACCTTTGATTGGGTGTGGTGCTTGGCCTTAATCGCACTCACCTGTCACTCGTTATATAAGGACTGCACTCACCTACCCCTCACTCTTTCTTCACTCCCACATGGGGCGGCAGCTGAGGTGAGTTTCTCTTTGAGTCTCCTGAGTTCATGTATCATTTTGAGTTACTTAAATCATACTTTATGTCCTTTTTAGAGAGAGCAGTCCATGTGTGTCTTTCTTTCCTTTATCCGTTATACAATAAAACAACAAAACCTGCAAATGATTGATGACTGCTTATTTTCATTCTAATCGGATGAGCCCATGATGACGACTACTGAAACCCTGAACCTTCCTTCCTCCAAAACATGGTCCTCCGAGCCGGAGTAGCGTCAGCGTCATGGATTCACAGCAGCCATTGACCGAAGATTTGAGACGTTCCGGTCGTGATAGTCGACCTCCGGCCCACCTGCAGCAGTATGACGTTCAGTATCCTGGAAGTAGAAGTGCTCGATGTGATACAGAGAGTCAAACAGAATGCCAGCATAGTGACACAGACACACATGGGCTGCAGGATCCTGATGGAGAGTCAGAAAGACAACCAGAGACATCGCCTGCTCCTTTACCCACCAATCAAGATGAGGTGATGAGGGAACTCCTGATGACAATGAGGGAGATTAGGCAAATCATGATTCAGTTATCTCCTCCCCATTCTCGCAGTTCCTCCAGATCTTCAATTCACATTGTCTCTGATGAAAGCAAATCCTCTGTTTGCGGTTTACAAGCCATTCCCCAAACACATCAGCAACATGAGCAGTTCCCAGTGATTGATCCAGCAACATGTCAATCACCCTCTCAGCCCCCCCAGGTTAGCCGTCACTCTGGTGCAGTTCTGGCTGCTAGCCCTCCTTTCCCTAATTCAACAATATTAGATGCTGCAGTTCCTTCAAGTGGTTTGCCTAGACCAGTTTTTCCTACACCAGATGAGACTCCTTTTAATTTCCTGGCCACACCACTGCAAGGTCCCCACCAGATTTCATGTGTTCAACCTGCTGTTCCTCTAGATGAAGACCCCGCTCAATCTCTCGTTTGCATTCCAGAACCAAGGCAGCACCCTCCTTTAAAGCAGCAACCAGCTACATCTGATGGTTTGCATGCACAAAAACCTTCGGTACCCATTACTGCTAGTTCTAGTCACCCTGTTAGCACTAGAACACATGTGTATAAACTTGAGGGTCCTTCTTTCCCAGACCTTACCAGAGAAGATGAAATCCAGTATAGGCTGTTACGAATGGCCCTTACTAACCTGCTTGACCCTCATGAGACAGAGCATTTCAAATATCATGTCCTTCTTGATCACCTGAAAGTAGACCAAGCTAAACGGTTAGCTATTTCCTTTTCCTATGCTCCTGACCCATACACTCAAGCCATCAAAGCTCTTGATGAGCGTTATGGGCAACCAAGACAGCTAGCATTGAAAGAGCTACGGAATATACTGGAGCTTCCTCCTATCAGAGCAGGTGATGGTCGGACTCTGGACAACTTTGCTCTTCGTGTGCAAGCTTTAGTTGGCTTGCTTAGCACTATGGGTGATCAAGGACAGACAGAACTAAATTGTGGCTCCCATGTCGATCGCCTACTTGAAAAGTTGCCCGCAGAGCATTCCAGTCGCTTCAAACGGCACATTTACAGGGAACAAGGAGATATGATGTATGACTTACCTTTGTTCTCATCCTGGTTGCAAATGGAATGCAAGTGTCAACCAAGAAAGGACAGTCCTGTTTCATCCTTTAACCAGCCACGACCTGCCCATAAGTACACCTCTCCACTCACAACAATATTACATGGAACAAATGCATCCGATCCTGTACAGGCAGCACAACCCATCATAATGACTAAGGCTAGATGTGCATATTGCTGCTCACCTGAACACCACATTAGCAAGTGCCCTGAGTTCATTAACAAGACAAAGGATGAGAAAATAAACTGGATAAAGAGAAACAAACGGTGTTGGCGTTGTGCTAGAACTCATCAGGCTGCGAAGTGTGATCTGAGGAAAGCATGTGCCACCTGCATGGAAAGACATCTACAGATCCTATGTGAGGTGAATCAGAAACCTAGAACTGAAACTAATCCTGTAGTGAGGACACTGTACTTTGATAGACCTAGCGATCGTCCTAGTGTACTATTAAAGGTTGTGAAAGTGCTCCTGCGTAATGGCAAAAGAACCCTGGAAACATATGCAATACTTGATGATGGCTCCCAACGTACCATGCTTCTGACATCTGCAGCTAAGCATCTCCACCTAACTGGGAAAGCTGAAAAATTATCACTCAGAACTGTCCATCAAGAAGTTGAAACTATTCAAGGGTCTTGTGTAAGTTTCCAGATTTCTCCCATCGCACATCCAGAGAAAACATACACAATTAATAATGCCTTCGCTACAAGTCACTTAGCACTTTCAGACCACACCTACCCCGTATCCTCTCTTCAACGGAGATACAAGCATCTTCAAGGTTTCCCATTAACCTTCATTAACAAAGCAGCTCCACTACTGCTCATAGGCTCTGATCATACCCACCTTATTACGCCTATTGCACCAGTTAGACATGGACCATTTGGATCTCCTGCAGCAGTCAAAACCCGCTTAGGATGGACACTCCAAGGTCCAATCACAGACTTCCAACCCCAGAGCAGTTCCACGCATGCCCAATGTTTGTTCACATCTTCCAGTTCAGGTTCAGGAGAACCGCTCCAGCACATCCTTGTGTCCGCTGATGGCTCTGAATTCATTCAGCCACCTCATACTCTACCATCAGCAGTACCTATGTCGTCACCGGCAGTGCCACTATCACCAGTTCCACCGCCTGTGGCTGCCATTCCGCCAGTGGTCAGGGCGCTGCCTGCTCCTGCATCACTTGGTCCTGCCTCTGCCAAGCCCCGTACATTGCCCCCAGCACCTGCAAAACTGCCCAACGGTCTGCAGGTCTGGGCCTGCCGCTGCATCCCACGCGGTTGGCATTTGGACCTGCTTTGCCGCAACCGCTGGTTACATGGTCGGCCCCCTGAACTGTCTGGCCTGCATTGTCGACCTCTAGGTCGACCCCCTGAACCTATATTAGACCTGTAGCATGTCTGATTCCTCTGCCCCCGCTTCGTGAAAAAGAGCATCTTTAATCCTTTGAACATATTTCTCAGTAGAAATATGGGGGCGGCTGTTGTAAAGGCTCACCTTTCAGCACATTCACTTCACCAGATGCACCTTGTTTCTTTTCCTCACCTTTGATTGGGTGTGGTGCTTGGCCTTAATCGCACTCACCTGTCACTCGTTATATAAGGACTGCACTCACCTACCCCTCACTCTTTCTTCACTCCCACATGGGGCGGCAGCTGAGGTGAGTTTCTCTTTGAGTCTCCTGAGTTCATGTATCATTTTGAGTTACTTAAATCATACTTTATGTCCTTTTTAGAGAGAGCAGTCCATGTGTGTCTTTCTTTCCTTTATCCGTTATACAATAAAACAACAAAACCTGCAAATGATTGATGACTGCTTATTTTCATTCTAATCGGATGAGCCCATGATGACGACTACTGAAACCCTGAACCTTCCTTCCTCCAAAACACAGTCTGTTCTCTAAAACCTAAAAGAGAATTATGGATTGGATCAACTGGTCCCTAAATGCAATCGACACCCTTTTCTCAACGAGAAGTCTGGGCTCGGGTGAGCCTGAGTGCTGAAGATATCTACCTATGAACCATGATAACAGGGTTCTGATCGGAGCTGGCTTGGCCCTGACTTATCGCAGAATTAAGGAAGCGGAACCAGCTGTTCAAACCCCCACAAGGCTGCCCGCTGGGATTGAAACGATGGGAGAGGCGTGAGTTTCTCAAAATGGGCTCATTGAGTGCAGCACAGATAAGATCTTGGAGAGGCTACGGCTGCTGTGAATACTCAGAATAAGATCTCTGACTGCAGACTGGATACATCTCGGAGAAGCTCACTGCGGTCGTGAGTTCTCAGTTTTCCAGGGAAAATTAATACAAAAAACACGAGACTAGACAAGGACATAAGAGGCTAAGCAGGGAAGATAAGGGAGAGGAGGAGGAGAGGAGAAAAGTGCGACCGCCTTCGTCAAGAGCAAGAGCAGAATCGGCTCTTTGAGCACAAGAATGACAACATCACAGAACGCAAGTATGGCGAAGCTCGCGGCTCTCCAACGGGAGATTGAGAGACCAGTGTTGGACTGTAGAACAGCTTTGAAATTCATATGAGTTGTTCGCACTAAAGTAAAAGCACCATCACTTCATGCGGAGACCCCTTTGGCGCCAGCGGCGGCCTCAAGGCTGGAGCTGAACAACAACACCCTGATAACGACTGTGTTGAGTCTGTTCTTCCCATTCCATGTAAGGCCACCTGGGTTGGCTGGAAGACTGTTTAGTTAGCCTGGCAGGGAGGAGGACACTGTCTCAGCTGAACTATGGACACGCACACACAGACATATACACTGATATGCACACACTCATCCCCCCTCCCTTTCCAAACGCCTTCGACGCTTATTCCCTTCCGATGCTGACGGGGATCAAGGAGACCAGCGCACGCAGGCTCGGATGTGCTGTCTAAGTCGGCGGTCTCTCACCTTTACCCCCCCTGTTGCTTGTCATGTGTTTCTTTGGTGTATTAAGAGTTTTTTCATGTGCAGAGGTGTTTTTTTCTGTTCTCAAACTGATCTCCCTGTTGGAGCTCAGTCTGGGGGCAGTTATTTTTTTTCTTTTTTTCTTTTTTTTAAACATTTATTTATTGGTTTTAACCGGTTTTACACGATGCACCGTGAGCAAAAATAAATAAATAAATAAATAAATAAATAAGAAAATTAAATAAATAAATAAAAACAAAACCACAACATACACACATTTTTTTCTCCTTATCTTTCCTCATCTGGTGCTTTTTCCATTGTTATACCTCTCTGTCCTGTCTTCCCCATGTGATGTTTGTGTAATGTATGTATGGTCGGAGGGCAATAGGTCGGCAGCCTTATGAAATTTCCCCTTGTGGGACTAATAAAGGTATATCAAATCAAAATCAAAATCACTTCACAGCTGGGTTGGATTATTCTATAATAACGTCGTTCATGAGTATGTTCATATCATTATCTACATGTGCGACGTATTTAATAACTAAAGCTGTGTGGTACAGCTGGGGCCCCCTTAAAGCCCCCCCTGCATGCTGCACTGCTGGAAAGAGAAAAAAGCAGAAATTATTATTGTCATTATTTTTAAATATATGTGTTTATAAATAAGTCTAAAGTTTCCAAAATAAAGAAAAAAACACTGGTGGGGAAAAAGTCACTATGACTTCCTAAACATATGTTAAACAGAAACAACGCCCCCTGGTGGCCAAAGTCTTAAATTCTGCAGAGAATAATTCATAAAATTAACTTTTTTATGCTTCTGTAGAAAAACAACTGAAAACTTAAAAAGTTTGTATTTGTGAAGCTGCTGTGAGAAAACTTGAAATGACTGAAGAGTGAATTTAAAATATTTAATAGTTGTTTTTATTTCAGTTACGTTCCAAACACTGACCGAGCTCTGCTGTTTGCTGGTGTTGAAGGGGACTGATGGTTTTGTCACTAATGGTCACTTATAGATTATTTATTGGTTCACACGCTGCATGTGGCCGGCGTCGGAAACTCCTTCATGTTCCCACCTTTACTGGACTGAACGTTCAGCCCCTCCTCGAGGTTTGTTCCTGTTTGTCCAGCAGATGGCGCCATGTTGGCGGTCAGAGGCTTCAGAGTGAGTCTCAGTGATCTTTACACCTGCTGCAGAATCAGCACAGCCTGACACTGCTGGCTCTGATGCACTGATGTGTTTGAGATGCAGGAAATAAAACAGAACGTTCAAACTCTGACTCTGAATGAATCACAGACGTGTCTATTTTCCAGCTCTTTATTTCTCTCACACAGCAGCAGGAGGAGACGCGGTTGTTGGCTCAGCAGCTCTACGGCGAGTTATCGGGGGCTCAGGTCTGGTCAGCTGACGGCTCCATCTTCATCTTCCTCATGTAGTTGTCATTGAGGTTCTTCAGGTGTTTGGTTCGGTTCTCCAGACGGACCAGCCACTCCCCCCTCAGCCTGAAACACACAGGAAGGACGGTTACATTACATCATGCCAGCGCATCACATGACACCATGTAGTCAAACTCCACCCCCATCTTGCTGTTACACACACTGCACGTGCTCAGCAGTGGTTCTGCAGACCTACAAAGGTCACGCAGGTTTGTGACCTTTTATAAACCACCTGCTTCAGCTTTCGGTTTTCGTTCTTATGGTTCCGGCCTTAAAGCTACCGTGTCAGGGTGAGCGTCATCATATTCATTAACAGTATTTTAAGAGGATCTGATCGTAACAGCGATGCCTGGAGGTGGTCGGTGGCGTGCAGCAGTGCTGAGGTCAGAGCTTCAGAGCTTAATGAGCTCTGAGTCTGCAGCAGATCTGGTGTCCTGGTGACAGCTGCGGCGTTATCGCTGTCGCATCAGCGCTTTTATTTCACCAACACCCACGAGCGTGCTCGCCTGTCTCTGTGAGGCTCGATGAAGAAAGAACACCTCGTGCTGCTTTCTTCTTCTTCTGTTTGGCTGCACGTCACAGACAAATCCTTCACCTTCAGTCTCAGTACTTGACTTCCCTTACAGTGCTCACAGATACGATTTCACCTGAAGGACCTCTGAAGGTTTCATCTAAATAAGTTCAAACAGTATTTCTGCTCAGGTTTTGTTGCTTCTGCATCTGTTTTCATTCTCTGTGCTGCAGTTTTCATCTTTATTGACAGAAACTACTGGAACACTGCTCTGTGCCAAAGAAACTGAGCTGCACCGCGTCCGATTCAACTCTCTGACCGGATGTTATTGGCTGCTGATGTCACTGATGGGATGTTATTGGCTGCTGATGTCACTGATGGGATGTTATTGGCTGCTGATGTCACTGATGGGATGTTATTGGCTGCTGATGTCACTGATGGGATGTTATTGGCTGCTGATGTCACTGATGGGATGTTATTGGCTGCTGTCTGTAGGAAGAAGGCGTTTCTCCTTAAAGATGGTGGAGAGGTCAAATCATCACAAGTTGCCAGCCTGCCAGTCCAAACTTTTTTCTGGTCCTTCCTTTGGGACACACCTGAGGACAGAGGCTGTTTGAGGGGTCAGGGTGTACGTTATGTCACTGAAAGGCTTCACAACCACAGGTGCACAAACGTGCGGCAGACAGGAAGCGACTCCAGGACACAAAGGCAAAGAAATAACAGACGTTCGTCTGTGAGGCGTCACATGTTTGAGTGTAACCCAACCCTCGCCATCAGCTGTCCTCACCAGCTCTTTGTCGCCTTCCTGTCAAGTTTTTCGGATTATTCCATTTGTCCTGATAATCTTCCTGATGTCAGCCGAGGCAGACAGACGGACAGGTAGGCATCTCGCTCCTCTGCACCAGGAGCAGATTTTTTTACGGGTTGTATGGAAGCCCCAAACGCAATTTCATTGTTCTTGACAATGACAATAAATAAATACTTGACTTGACCAACGCTTTAAGACCTTCATCTGACACAAAGGTGTTGCTGAAGCAGCATCAGAGTGATTCAAGTCCAGCCCGGCTCACTGGTTTAGGTTAGCATTTCTCCTTTCAGCGTGCTGAGCACCGCCACTATGACGTCTCTTATCCACAGAAGTGCCAGCGACTCATCCAGAACCAGTTTCACACATTTTCACCAAAACATGTGGGGTCATTGCTCCAGGCTCAGTACTGCACCACAGTGACATCACTGAGTGTCTCACTATGATTGGCAGATGTCCTCTTCAGGTCGTCTCCTGGTGCACCTCTTGTTCTGCACCGGCTGTTTGCATGTGCTTCACTCTGAGATCACCACGAACCTCAAAGTTGTGGGTCCTGAATCACCAGTGTGACGCAGCGGTGCAGGAGGCGGTGCAGAGGTGCAGCTAAATTATAATCAGCCAGGCTAAGGTCTGGGATCTGCAGCGAGGACCTGCAGGATGAAGCTAACCTGTCAGCTGATCAGGAACAAAACGAAATGATTTAGAGAAGCCAGAGAGTCACGTTCAGCATTTTTCTCCTCCTCTGCTAAATATAATTAATATGACTGCAGCCACTTCCTGTGCTGTTGATGAGCTGCTTCTTCTACAACATCTGCTGCTATGACTGTGGCCATTCAGGCTCCTCTACTACTGCTACACCCTCTGCTTAGACTTAGACCTAAACACTACCACAGCGTCTGTAACTCCTCCCATTTCTGCAGCTTCTGCTCCCACTGCAGTGGGTCTACTAACCACAGGGTTTGTGGTTCAGTCCCTGGATCCTCCAGCTGCATGTTGAAGTGTCCTTGGGCAAACACTCCACCCTCAGGTGCCTCCATCAGAGCGTGAGTGTGAAGGTTTGGATAAAAGTTCTTCGGCACTGAAATACCCTTCCATGAACGAGAGCTCTGCTCTCCTGTGCTAGTCCAGCACGTCCACGCCTGCGATGACCTCTGTGTGTTTTACTGTTACAACCTCTCCTCCTGCTAACGCTTCGACTCCTCAGCTTCTACCTGAACTTTAAATTTAGTTTTACTTGTTTGGTGTTTGAGCTGCAGGCGAGGGGTGGAGGAGCACCGTCTAAAGAGGTGCCGCCTTATATCTGAGCTCCTGAAGCTGTGGAGGAGCTGTGATGATGTCACGGGTTCATGGCTCATCACTGTGTTTAATCTGATCCAAGTTTTCTTTCAGTTTTCATGAATGAATGTTTTTTTAAATGCAGATGTTTTGAAAATAAATGAATCTATTAAACGAGTGTGGAGGAACAATATAACTTGATTTAATTATAGATAAGTTTAGCTCTTGTAATTATGCACTCATATGTATTTTTATGCTCCATGGAGCTGTGGAGCTAACACTAATATCAGGACACTCTGGCCTCACACTGTGGACACGTCAGCAGAGAAAAGCCCCCACAGATCCTCACTGATGGACTCGCTGCAGCTCATTGAGAAAAGCAGAAACTGAGCGTGCTGAGCTTCACGTCGATGTCCTTTCATGAAACAAAATTAGTTTTGGCTTCAGCGACGCAGACGCACAGACCGAAGCATCCGTTAGATGATTATTAATATCAGAATATCTTCTAAATTCAGCTGCTGTGTCTGTGCTCGCGGCCGGCCTCCGTCACTCATCGCTCCGAGATTATCACCTCGGTGCTTCGCAGCACATTTTTCCAGCCCCTGCTCAGATCACACATAACGTACACAATTAGCGCGGACTAGAGTCGGGGTTAGAGGCAGCGGGGAGCCAGATAGCTGTGGAGTCGGGGGGTGCATGGTAATAGATAGCCGAAGGATTAGGAGATACACGGTAGTGATAGGTGGGGGATTAGGATACAGGGTAATGGATAGCAGAGGGATTACGTGAGATGAACTGAGGTTAAGGGGGGAGGAAGATGAGTGAGAGGGGTTAAGGTGGATAGGGCTAATAGCTGATGTAACATCAGGAGGTCAAGTTTAATAAGAGGATATAAGATAAATCAAAAGAGCAGCAGGACCGGGGCAGGAGGCTCCTCCATCAGTGGCAGCACTGACCTGTTCTGACCTTCTCGCTGAGTCTGAGTCACCGTGCTCACTCTTACCTCCTTCCACCAGGTGTGTTGTGTTAGTCGCTTCCTGTTTTGAACCTGCTCCCAGTTTGTGTCACACCTGTGTGTGAGCTGTGCAGGATGTTAGCCGTGCTGATTCTTGTTCGATGGAGGATTTTGCTTTCCGGCCCCTCACCGTCTCAGCTCACTTTGTTGTCTTGATTAAACAACGGACTGATCAGAAGGACACCCGGGCAGACCCAGGACAGCCTGGAGACAACTTGTCTCTCTCTCGGTTGATTTGAAGACTCCAGCCCGCCATCGTCCTGTTTCCTTTGCTTCCTTCAGAGCCGGTGAGGCGAGGTCATGTTTCCGCTCATTAGTGCTCATCGTCTCTGACACCTTTAGCAGCCAGACGGTGTTAGAGGCTCGTGTGTTTGTGTTGGTATGTCCTGCAGCTCGCCGAGAGACGAGGCCGTTTGTAATGAGAGGATCTGTTTTTAGATGCGTCTATTTGCCACAAGGTCACATGGCTTCACCGAATGAAACCGCATTCATGCTCAGTTTGGTAACGGACGTCTGGCTCAAAGACCTCAACAGATGAAAGAAAGTGTTTGTAATTTAAGCCTCCACGAGAGACGCAGTGTGTGAATTACAAACAGCACGTTTATCAGGGTGTGTCTGAGGACAGCAGAGCATTCAGTGGGCAGGGAGCTCCAGCTGTCCCATAAAACCCAGTTACACCCAGAGAACAAAGGACAGGCTGAGTGCTGACAGGTAACCAGACCACAGAATAATCAGCGAATCACACAGAGACAAATAAAATGCAAGAAATTAAAGCTGAGAGTGGAACGAACCATGAAAACGAAACCGTTTAGACTGAAGATCAGTGACATTACAAATAAAACAGAAGAGTCCAAAAACCTTTCCACCAGAATAACAGTAACTGAAACCCGTGAGGACGCCAGTCCGTGTGCTCAGGTGGAACAAGCAGCTGAAGCGTCTCACTTTTCTCTGCAGTAAAACACGTGCAGCGAGCGCTCGCTGGTCCCTCACAACGTTTCACCCATCAGCTCAAACTCAAGCTGATGAAAGCCTGTCCATCATACTGTGACCTGACTGTGCAGTCAGTGCATAAACATCACCATAGTCTGGAGTTATTTCCATCAGCCGCTCAGATCTGAACACAAGCGGACCTGCAGTTGTCTCTTTGGCGAGGAAAACAAACTGCCCCTCTCTGTCTCAGCTCACTTTGCCTCCTTTGTCGTCTTGATTAAATAACTGACTGATGAGTAGGAGAGCCGGGCAGACCCAGGACAGCCTGGACACAGTTTGTCTCTCGGTTTAGCAGCTCACATGTACTTTAGAGGGAACGCTGACAACCATCACTGAGTGATATCCATTATCGCTGACTGCGTTTAGCCAGCTAACACAAAGAAAGTCTGGATATGTTTAACCTTTCTGCCAGCCTCATGACAGAAAAGAAGCTGTACGCAAAGATGGAGACAGGTGTGACCTTCAATACAACACTACAAAACTAAAAGTAAACTGAAGAAGAAGAAGATGACTAAACTTGGGTTAGACACAGTTTTTGACTAAATGCTAACCAGAGCCTCACATCATGAAGTTTTATAGAAACATGTTATGCGTTGACCGCTGGGCCGAAGGACGTCACTCACTTTTTGAGTGCGCTCTGGCTCATCCTCTGCTCCTCGCTGTCAGCTTGCTGAGTCTGAGTCTCGATCCTCCTCTCCCAGAACGTCTTAATGAGCTCTCTGTCATGGACCAGAGCCAGGTTCATCTGTAACAGCACGACAGGAGCACACACGCTGTCAACAGCCTGACCTCTGACCTCCATAGAAACACATCGCTGCACATAGTTGACCTTTAACCCCTTCTTCCACTCGGTCCATGATGTCAGCACTCTGCGGTCTTCTTTGGTGTATTTGGGTTCATTATCCTGCTGCAGTGTGAGTCCTTCAAACCCACAGGATGGAGCATGAGCTCCTGCTTCTCCTCGGTCAGGGTGGAGCTTTTAATCTCACCATGTTTCAATCTGCTCCTCACATACAAGGTCTTAAATAATCAGGCCCCATCTTATCTTAATGACCTTGTAGTACCATATCACCCTATTAGAGCACTTCGCTCTCGCTCTGCAGGCCTACTTGTTGTTCCTAGAGTATTTAAAAGTAGAATGGGAGGCAGAGCCTTCAGTTTTCAGGCCCCTCTTCTGTGGAACCAGCTTCCAGTTTGGATTCAGGAGACAGACACTATCTCTACTTTCAAGATTAGGCTTCAAACTTTCCTTTTTGCTAAAGCATATAGTTAGGGCTGGACCAGGTGACCCTGAATCCTCCCTTAGTTATGCTGCAATAGACGGAGGCTGCTGGGGGATTCCCATGATGCATTGAGTTTTTCCTTTCCAGTCTCCTTTCTCACTCACTATGTGTTAACAGACCTCTCTGCATTGAATCATATCTGTTATTAACCTCTGTCTCTCTTCCACAGCATGTCTTTATCCTGTCTTCCTTCTCTCTCCCCAACCAATCACAGCAGATGGCCCCGCCCCTCCCTGAGCCTGGTTCTGCTGGAGGTTTCTTCCTGTTAAAAGGGAGTTTTTCCTTCCCACTGTCGCCAAAGTGCTGCTCATAGGGGGTCATATGATTGTTGGGTTTTTCTCTGTATGTATGATTGTAGGGTCTACCTCACAATATAAAGCACCTTGAGGTGACTGTTGTGATTTGGTGCTGTGTAAATAAAATTGAATTGAATTGAATCTGAACTTCACCCACAGTGTGTATGTAAGGTGAGCATAACAGCTATGATGTCATCCATCTGCTAATGAACCCTGTAGCATTATAACATCCATCCAGCCTGTCCCAGCTGTCATAGGGCAAGAGGTGGTGTACACCTGAACAAGGGCCTCTAAATATGCACATTAGTCAGGATAAAGCAGAGGATCTGCAGCCTTGAGTAAGCTAACATTGTGTATCCTCTTTGGCTGCTCTAATGGAGTAGTTTCAAATTTTTTAGATAAATAAAAAGACGTCAAAACCAGACAAACTATTTCTTAAAATCACATTATGTTAAAATCTGGTAAAGCAAACAACCACATTTGTTGTTATTGTTAGATAAGATAAGATAAGATAACCTTTACTAGTCCCGCGTGTGGGAAATTTGTTAATTTGTTGTGTTGTAGAAACAGCAAGCTGCAGTTTATATAAAATAAAACAACCATTGCATCATCAATTACATTAGATTATAGACAAAAATCAGAAATATCAATAAGTTTTGGCTCTAGAAATTGTCAGTACTGTGAAGTTGCTCCCTGTTTCCTCTTTCCGAGCAGCAAACAAGTTTTAATCTATCGAGACGCTGAAACTTTTAAAACTGTATTTCCTCCCTGACCACAAACAGAAGTTAAACAGGACTAAAAACTAAAGACAAACTCTTTCCTGGACTGAAGGTTACAAATTCAAACCTTAAAAATTTAAAATATAAAAATTTTGAAGCATTTTTACTGAAAGTTTAAAGCTGAGAAGAACTGAAGCAAATGGAACAAACCTTTGATCGGAGCTCACGGTGCTTCAGACAAACACTGTCTCTCCCCCCACACCTCTGCACAGGACACACACGAGCCGTCCGTCACACCCTTTATGTAATAACACCCCCCCCCACACACACACACACACACACATCATCTGATTTGATTTCTGTAAATCCTTTACGATGCTGACAAAACATCAGTGTGTGTGTATCTGTGTGTGTGTCTGTGCACGTGTGTGTGTGTGTGTGTATCTGTGCACGTGTGTGTGTGTGTGTGTGTGTGTGTGAGAGAGACAGTTGGGTGTTAACACATGTTTGACATTTCAGCCCTCTCGGGGCGTGATGCGATGCTGCTGCAGGGTGTTAAACACACACACACACACACACACACATGTGTCTGTATTTATATCATTGTGAGGCCTTACACTGACATAATGCATTCCTGGGTCCTTGCATCATATTTGGGTTTTTCCAAAATCATTAGTTTAAGAGCTGAAGGACAAATGGGGGACAAATACTGTGATATAGTTCAGCAGTCGAATAAACAAAGTCTTCGTTATGATGATTATACGCTGCTGGTTTGTAATGTCTAACTGTTCCATGAGTTAATTCCTGGACTGGGCAGGCTTAATTATCTCTACATGTTCAGTGTGTTTGCAGCAATGTCAACATGCATGAGAGCCCACTTATGTTGGTATTAACATCAATCAGCAGCCCAGGGTTAGCGTAGCTAAATGGGTCCATGGTAAAAACATGGTACTTTTACAATGAACAGCTGGTCATCCATGTAGCCTCTCACGCCCCACACTGTTAGTAACACTCAAATAACATCCCAGTTTCACTCAGTGAAGCTGATTCTGCCTGTCAGCACAGTGACCTCACAGCAGTCACATTATTGGTCATGTGATGTCATTAAAAACGCTCCAAAAGGCTCCAACAGCACAAACACAGGCTGTAAACGGCTGTGGGGACTGACTCACTGCTGCAGGTTTCAGCACTATCAGAGACTGAAAAAGTAAGAATAAAAGTGCTGTAAACAAAATGAAGGAACTCAAGTGTGGAGGACCTGCATGCACCTCGCTCCATCACCTCACATTGACTTTGCTCATTTTTGTGGCTGCAAAAGAAAGCCAGAGAGTCACATGACTCTGGCCAACAGAAGGGGAGTGGCCCAGTGTTAGAGCCTTAATTATAAAATTGACTCATTTTGCTCTGTTGTCCAGCAACAACACATTGTGATGTGACACTGAGTGGAGTGACAGGTGATAGAGTCGGGTCCAAAGTAAATCCTGGAAGGAGGCAAAGCTTGTTAAACTTCACCCAAACCACAAAACAAGCTGCAGACAGCACGCGGCCTGCAGACCTGTCATCACCTGTCCGCACTGAACCACACTGAGGTTTTATCCATTTCAGGACATTAACTGTGAGCTGACTGCAGCCGAGCTCAGGTTTAGGGTGGGGCAGGAGTTAATGAGGCAGCAGATGTAGTTACACTTTTCTGGGTGCAACGGATGGATGTGAGTGGATTTAACGTCCTCTGGGTGGATGGAAACATGACAGGGTGTGTGCTGGAACAGCAACTCACTCAGTGGAAGAAAACCGAGCCTGGAAGTGATCTGTGTTTATAATGATGTCATGCACAATTCACAACTCTGTGCGTGTGTGTGTCTGTGTGTGCGTGTGTGTGTGTGTGTCTGTGTGTGTGTGTGTCTGTATGTGTGTGTGTGTGTGTCTGTATGTGTGTGTGTGTGTGTGTGGCAGACAGATATATCCCTTGAAGGAATGCTGTGTGTGCACAAGCAGAAAGTGATCTGCTTTTACAATGATGCCATGAACTTCACAACACATTTTGTGTGTGTGTGTAGATTGTATATCTGTTTCTGTGAGGCCTTGTTGTCTGGTCATCACCTTTTAAAGAGCCGTGTGTTCTCGCTGCGGTTTTGTCACACTGGTCGGCGTGTCTCGGTCACACGCCGTGACATTTGGCGGTGGGCGTGACCCACGGGGGTACAGCGTGCAGGCTTGCTGTAGTGAAGCTTTCAGCGCCTAATGCGTGCTGAATGTCTGGCTGATGCCGTCTTCACAGTGTGAAACAGCGCTGTGAGGTTTCATTTGGGTTCAGTGTAAGCCAATAGCTAACATCTGAGCAGGCCGTCGGTGGACCAGCCTTCTCCCTGTGGTCTGCAGCTATCCTCAGCTGGGCAAAGATCTGCAGGTGAGGAACAGGTGTGCCAGCACCAGCCCTGGGCAGCTACGCCCACTTCTGGGTGGAGGTGAGCACAGTTACCCACATTCATGCTCACTCATACTGACCGACCGTCCGTCCGACAGATGTTGCAGGGATATAGACATGCCGGCGTGTCACTGTCACGGACCCAGCTCTGGGGACTCGGGGTCCGTGAGAAGTGTGGACTATTATCGCTATTATTATTATTATTGGTATTATTTGGTGGGTGCTCTGTTCTGCTGTCTGGGGTTTTGTTCCATGTGTCTATGTATGTGTATGTGTGTGGGTGTGGGTGTGTGTGTGGTTGTGGCTGTGGCCAGGAGGCCGGGCTACAGCACCGTCAGGCCTGTGGATGATTGGCCACGCCCAAGGAGGATGCCACACACCTGCAGCGGATCAGCGTCAGCGGAGGGAGCTACTTAATGGTGTGGTGAAGCCTCCACCGGCGCGGGATCACTGCGTGAGACTCCACGTCAGTCTTCCAGTTTAGGGTTAGTCTTTGAGTGCATGCCTGTGTTGCACCCTCAGAGAGACATGACTCCACTCTCCTGTTTTTTGCAACTTTACTCTCCTCAGTTCAGGTTTGGAGTTTACAGGCAGCATAGCCTATCATCAGCAAAACATCGCTCTCTCACGTCTCAGACACTGTTTTTTCTTCTGCGCTTACTGATGACATCACACGTCTGAACTCTGACCTCCTGGAGCCAGTAAACTACAAAAGTTAACTAGAAATGTGTCCAAAAACAAAACACAATTAAATAAGAATGGTCTTTAAAGATTTTCCCAACGATTCAGAAAAATGTAAGTTTTATAACTACTTTTAGAGCGCAACACCCTCCCCCACAAAAGAAAAATGTTGCCACACATTTTCTTTCTAATCTTTGACATTTTACCAAAAATAGAACATTTAACCGAAGATGAGCGAGCAAACAAGTATTTCCACACATATTACACATTCCTGGGAGAGAGGTTATACCATCTCTTAGTATCTCAGGACAAGTCTCTCATGGTCACGATACAAAACTAAATGTTCATAGTCCTTTTGTACTGAAGGGTGGGTTATCCCTCGAAGTATTGGTGGGCCTGCCGAATCTTCGCAGTGGGACAAGGAGAATACCATTTACACCCCAACATCATGTGATTACACACTTCAAAACCATGAGTTCATTAAACCTGTATTGTACCCACTACTGTCTTAACTCTTTGACGCTAGAATGATAAACCTTCCCTCTATTTATTATAGTAATAATGCTCAGAGTACCTGTTTCTCTTTTAACTGTGTGTCAATACCACATCAACATGAACTACAACTGTAATGTTACGCTTAGATTAAACTCTCTTGTGAAGTTGACTCTGTGTTTTTCTGTTATATCTATTGATACTGTAAAGGATACATGAATGATGGTGGGACAGAGGAATGATGGATGGATGGATGTTCACACTGACAGGGCACGTGCTCCATTGCTGGACGGTTGGCTAGCCTAGTTTTTCATATGTGTAGACACGCCGGGGCTGTCTCATTCTCTTTGGCTTGTGCCTCCATGTCTCAGCATCACTCTGCTCACTCTCGGGTCCAACAGCTGGAGCTTCAACCTCCTCCTCCAAACTGCGTCTCTCCTCCACCTGTTCCTCTTCAGGATGCCCCTGTGCTCTGAAAGCAGGCTCAGACTTCTCTCCGAGTGCGTCACTCCGGGGGCAGAAATCCTCTGTTTCTGGGTTGAGGGGTGGATCGGCATATCTGAGTGCTGTCCACATGTGACAGTCATCTTCACTAGAACTGCCTGTGTCTGTTTGGTCAGTATCGGGCTTGGTCTGATGATGTCTTCTTGCTGACTGTCTCCGTTTGTTTCCACGGCTTTTCTCTTTCAGGCTGCTTTCGCACACCCCAGACTCTTCAACCAGGTAAGGACACGGCAACAGTAGGTTACGGTGTAACACTCGTCTTCTTCCTGTCCCCTGCAGTGGCTCAACCACATACACTGGACTATCAGGACCTTTCCTCTCGGTGATGACATGAATCATATCCTCCCAATAGCTGCGCAGTTTCCCAGGACCTCCTCTGGGTGTGAGATTTCTCACCAAGACATGGTCACCTGGCTGAAGCACAGAGCTCCATGCACGTCGATTGTAGTTTTTCTGTCCCCTTCTTGCAATCTTTCTCATGTTCTGCCTCGCAATTGCGTAGACCTCTTGCATAACTCCTCTCCATTTCTCTGCATAGCCAATGTGTGATTGACCCTTCTCTTCTTCTCTTTTTGGGACGAGCAGGTCGATAGGCAAGGTTGGTTCACGGCCAAAGAGAAGGAAGAATGGAGAAAATCCTGTTGCTTCGTGCACAGTCGAGTTGTAGGCATGAACTACTTTGTTCAAATGGTCTTTCCATCTTGACTTCTGAGATTCATCAAGTGTCCGGAGCATACCTAGGAGTGTCCTATTGAAGCGCTCTGCAGGATTGGCCTGTGGGTGATACGGGGAGGTACGAGAATGGCTGATACCGCAGTAGCCTTGAAGCTTGCGGAAAAGATTGTTCTCAAATTCTTTCCCCTGGTCACGGTGTATTTTGGATGGGAAACCGAAGCGCATGATAAAGTTATCAAAGAGCTTACTTCCCAGACTTGTCCTTTGTCGCTTATGCCTGGGCATATTTGGTGAAATGATCCACAACTACGAGTATGTATTCTTCACCTCCTGTGCACTTGTCCAAATGCAGATAGTCAATGGATATCATCTCAAACGGCGCAGAGGTTTCAATGCTCTGAATTGGTGTTCTGGTTATTCTGTTAGGCTTCTTCTTCTTTATACAGCGACACACCTGAGTGGCATAGTGCTCCATTTCCTGCCTCATTTTAGGCCAGAAGAAGCGCTCCCTGGTGAGAGCAACCATCCTGTCTGCTCCTAAATGTCCCATCTCCCTATGTAGATTTTTATAGACCATGGGCTTTAATGAGTCAGGAACAACTAACTGCATTCTCCTTGTGGTCTCACGCCTCAGAATGCCATCTCCATCAATCTGCAAATGAAGAAGAAGGTACCTAACTGCCTCACTCGCCGCCATCTTTTCTTTATGCTTCAGGTAGTGTGTTCTTTTCAGGGACAAAACTCGGTTTATGGCTATGTCTGCATCCTGGGCTTCTCTGATGTCGTCAACTGCAAATGGCTGAATTGGTTCTGAGATGGCACGGTGGTTAGCATTGTTGCTGCACAGCAAGAAGGTCCTGAGTTCAATTCCACCATCAGGCCGGGGTCTTTCTGCATTGAGTTTGCATGTTCTCCCCGTGTTTGTGTGGGTTCCCTCCGGGTACTCCGGCTTCCTCCCACTGTCCAAAGACATGCAGCTTGTGGGGATAGGTTAATTGGAAAAATCCAAATTGCCATTAGGTGCGAGTGAATGTGAGCGCGAATGGTTGTCTGTACCTGTGTGTTGGCCCTGTGACAGACTGGCGACCTGTCCAGGGTGTACCCTGCCTCTTGCCCTATGACAGATGGGATAGGCTCCAGTGCCCCCTGAGAAGCGGATGGATGGATGGTTCTGAGATGATGCATCCCTCTGGAAGCGCGTTGACATTACAGGTGACAGCTTTCCCAACACATTCAATGGCATCCTGCTGACATTCCTCTGTGCATTCCTGCATGATGGCTTTAATGGGCTTTCCTCTTCTTGATAAGTAATCTACATCTCGATTCGCTGCCCCTGGCCTGTACTTAAGAGTGAACCGATAATCTGCCAGCTCCGCCACCCAGCGGTGTCCAGCTGCATTAAGTTTCGCTGACTTCATGACGTATGTTATTGTCACTGTACACAGTAAAATGAGGTGCATGGGGGGTGCTATGGAGCCGCGGATCAAGATGGCAGCATAAAGTGGTTGCTCCGTGTAACCTGCATGAACAACCAAAAACTAGAAACTTAATTGCTATTGGAAAATGTCAAAAACGACTAATCTTAAGGGCTGTGATATTTTCACCCCAAAAACGCGGTTCCCAAAAACCAGTTAAAACCGATATTTTGGCAATGCCTGAAAACAGCGAGGGAGCTGCTAGCGCTAGTAGCATGGGTGACCTTAGCACGGTGTTAGCTGAACTTCGGTCATTGCGCTCCGAGTTTAGTGTATTCGGAACTAAACTGGACAGCATAGATAACCATATGGGCGAAATGACGAAGCCAGTTGCTGCTTTGGAGACAAACATGATGGAGGTAAAGCAAAATGTTGCTGCAAATGCTACACGACTAGTGGAAGCTGAAAATAGAATAATGTCGGCAGTGGCGCTCCTGGGAAAGAGCGTGGCCGATCTCAGCAGTGCCATGAAGCGGATATCCTACCTGGAGGCAAAAACCGACGACCTGGAGAACCGGGGCCGAAGGAAGAACCTGCGGCTATTTGGCCTCCGGGAGGGCGCCGAGGGTCAGTGGCCACTGCTGGAGTTTATAAGGGAGATGTTACCGTGCTGGCTTGAGACCGACAGATTGTTCGTTATTGAGAGGGCTCACCGCATCCTAGCACCTCCAAAGCCAAACCAACACAGAGCTGTCCTTATCCGATTCCTGAACTTCCAAGATCGGGAGTTTGTTTTCCGCTCCACAAAACACAGTAACATCAAGCACGACGGAAACAAACTCTTTTTTGCCCAAGATTTCTCAGCTGAGACCATCCAGCAGCGAACGGAGTTCAACGCGATCAGAAAAGTGTTTGCCGACGAAGGAGTGTTCCGCGGTTTTCAATATAATCCATGCAAGATGAGAATCCTCCACGATGGGAAGATGCGCCTGTTTTCATCTCCAAAGGAGGCCAAGGATTTCCACCGTAGACACACTGGACAGGACTAACTGTAGCGGTGAGCGTTTCACTCCCTGAACTGCAGAATCAGCTGCTCATAACTAATAGACGAGCTGTAAAAATCTGTATTTTCACTCAGTTATAATATTTGGCTTTTTGCTACTCATTGACTTGCCATGTTATTGGACACAGGAAGTATTTTTTTTCTTTTTTAGAGCTTCTTCCATTACGTTTTAATAACGCCACTACAAACGTAATTTTTTGTTTGTTTGTTTTTCCTTTTTCTCTCTTTCTCCCTCTTGAACACAACAATGTTACCTACTTTGGTTTAACTTTTATCCTTTCAAGTGGGATTCTGTAAGTTACAAAAAGGACACTGCCATGGAATTATTCTAATTTAGTGGCTAGTCTGATATGTTAACACATATGGGTTTGTTATGTTTATGTTATGTTTGAATATGGTGTATGCATGGTTGACGGACACCACTGTTGCCTTAGTTGGGTTGGGTTCTTGTAGTTCAGCTATTCCCCTTTGTAGTGGAATAGCACAGCCCCTAGTTTACTACTCTGAGTAAGGGAAGGGGGGGGGGGGGGGGGGGGGGGGACTTTAAGTGTTATGGGTCAATGCCAGGGTTTTTTTTCTCTATTTATTTCTCTATGGCTCAGCTTCGGCGCCTAATAAGCTCATCACTGGACCCACTTCAGTTTGCCTACCAGCCCGGCATTGGAGCGGATGATGCCGTCATTCACCTCCTACATCGTTCCCTCGCTCACCTGGAGACCGCTGGAAGCACTGTGAGAATCATGTTCTTTGATTTCTCCAGTGCCTTCAACACTATTCTTCCCTCGGTTCTAAAGGACAAGCTGGTGAACTCTGGAGTGGACCATCACCTCACTACCTGGATCCTGGACTACCTCACCGACCGACCACAGTATGTGAGGACTCAGGGCTGTGTGTCGGACAGGGTCGTCTGCAGTACGGGGGCCCCACAGGGAACGGTTCTGGCTCCGTTCCTCTTCACCATCTACACTGCAGACTTCTCCCACAATTCCACCCAGTGCTTCCTGCAGAAGTTCTCTGATGACTCTGCAATAGTCGGCCTCATCACTGATGGGGACGACAAGGAGTACAGAGGACTGACTCAAGACTTTGTGGACTGGTGCCAGCTGAACTACCTCCAGATCAACGCCAGTAAAACCAAGGAACTGGTGGTAGACTTCCGCAGGCACAAGCATTCTCCACTGCAACCACTGAACATCCAGGGTATGGACATTGAGGCTGTGGACAGCTACAGGTACCTTGGTGTTCATCTGAACAACAGACTGGACTGGACTCATAACTCAGACGCCCTCTACAGGAAAGGGCAGAGCAGGCTGTACCTGCTGCGGAGACTCAGGTCGTTTGGAGTGGAGGGCCCACTCCTGAAGACCTTCTATGACTCTGTGGTGGCTTCTGCTATCTTTTATGGTGTGGTCTGCTGGGGCGGCAGCATCTCTGCTGGGGACAGGAAGAGACTGAACAGGGTGATCCGAAGGGCCAGCTCTGTTCTAGGATGCCCTCTGGACCCAGTGGAGGTGGTGAGTGACAGGAGAACGGCGGCTAAGCTGTCATCCCTGATGGACAACATCTTCCACCCCATGCAGCAGACTGTGACAGCACTGAGCAGCTCCTTCAGTGGGAGACTGTGGCACCCACGGTGTGGGACGGAGAGATTTTGCAGGTCTTTCCTCCCCACTGCTGTCAGACTCCATAATAAAGACTTTAACTGATCAAGCACACACATCCACACATATGCAATAATACTAAGTGCAATAATCCTTTCTGTCATCGTTGTATTTTACTCAGTTGTATATAGTATTTGTATTTGTATTCTATTTTTATCTTATTGTATATTTATTTTATTTTATTCTACTGTATATAGTATTTTATTCTATTCTGTACAGTTGTGTACTGTATTTATTCTTATTGTATTCTAATTTTTGCCTCATAACTTTTGCACTGTCCACTTCCTGCTGTGACAAAACAAATTTCCCACGTGTGGGACTAATAAAGGTTATCTTATCTTATCTTATCTTATTTTATTTTATTCAAAGTTTACTTGTCACTTTTGTTTACTTGACATCAGCATCACGTGTTGTTATCTTAATATTACAGAATGAAAACTCCAAGTATGGACCAACTAAACACCCGCAATATCTCTGACATAAAAGTCACTAGTTGGAATGTCCGGGGTCTCAGGAAACTGATCAAACTGAAACAGGTTATAAGCAGGATCAAGCAATTGAAATCAAAAATAGTTTTTCTTCAAGAAACACATCTGACGGACTGTGAACTAAAGTCTGTGAGGAACAGATGGCCTGGCCAGGTGATCCACGCATCATACAATAACTATGCGAGAGGTGTAATTATTTTGATTCATAGAAGCATACCATCCCAAATGACGAAAATAATAAAAGACCCTGCTGGTAGGTACGTACTCACTCAGGGTACCATCCTTTCTATTACTTTAAACTTGGTGAGTCTCAATGGGCCAAATGAAAATAAGCTCAAATTTATTGAAGATCTGTTTCTTACTTTATCTGCTTTGCAAGGACTGTATATGCTTGGAGGAGACTTTAACTGCACTCTCAATTCAATTCAATTCAATTCAATTTTATTTATATAGCGCCAAATCACAACAAAAGTCGCCTCAAGGCGCTTCATAGATACAGAGAAAAACCCAACAATCATATGACCCCCTATGAGCAAGCACTTTGGCGACAGTGGGAAGGAAAAACTCCCTTTTAACAGGAAGAAACCTCCGGCAGAACCAGGCTCAGGGAGGGGCGGCCATCTGCTGCGACCGGTTGGGGTGAGAGAAGGAAGACAGGATAAAGACATGCTGTGGAAGAGAGACAGAGGTTAATAACAGATATGATTCAATGCAGAGAGGTCTGTTAACACATAGTGAGTGAGAAAGGTGACTGGAAAGGAAAAACTCAATGCATCATGGGAATCCCCCGGCAGCCTACATCTATTGCAGCATAACAAAGGGAGGATTCAGGGTTACCTGGTCCAGCCCTAACTATATGCTTTAGCAAAAAGGAAAGTTTTAAGCCTAATCTTAAAAGTAGAGATAGTGTCTGTCTCCCGAATCCAAACTGGAAGCTGGTTCCACAGAAGAGGGGCCTGAAAACTGAAGGCTCTCCCTCCCATTCTACTTTTAAATACTCTAGGAACAACAAGTAGGCCTGCAGAGCGAGAGCGGAGCGCTCTAATAGGGTGATATGGTACTACAAGGTCATTAAGATAAGATGGGGCCTGATTATTTAAGACCTTGTATGTGAGGAGCAGGATTTTGAATTCAATTCTGGATTTAACAGGAAGCCAATGAAGGGAAGCCAAAACAGGAGAAATCTGCTCTCTCTTTCTAGTCCCTGTCAGGACTCTTGCTGCAGCATTTTGGATTAGCTGAAGGCTTTTCAGTGAGTTTTTTGGACATCCTGATAATAATGAATTACAGTAGTCCAGCCTGGAAGTAATAAATGCATGAACTAGTTTTTCAGCGTCACTCTGAGACAGGATATTTCTAATTTTAGAGATGTTGCGCAAATGGAAGAAAGCAGTCTTACATATTTGTTTAATATGTGCATTGAAGGACATGTCCTGGTCAAAAATGACTCCAAGGTTCCTCACAGTGTTACTGGAGGCCAAGGTAATGCCATCCAGAGTAAGAATCTGATTAGAGACCATATTTCTAAGATTTTCAGGGCCGAGTACAATAACCTCAGTTTTATCTGAATTAAGAAGCAGAAAGTTAGCGGCCATCCAGGTCTTTATGTCTTTAAGACATTCCTGCAGTTTAACTAATTGGTGTGTGTTATCTGGCTTCATGGACAGATAGAGCTGGGTGTCATCTGCATAGCAGTGAAAATGTATGCTATGTCTTCTAATGATACTGCCTAAGGGAAGCATGTATAATGTAAACAGAATTGGTCCTAGCACTGAACCCTGTGGAACTCCATAATTAACCTCAGTGTGTGAAGATCTATACTCAATCCGAGTATAGATCGCTCAACAGGTTCAGATACATATAAAGCACAAAATAGACAACTAATAAATCGATTTATATCAGATATTAACTTGGTAGAAGTATGGAGAGAACAAAATCCTGATAAATAGAATTCTCCTGTCATTCAAGTATACATAAATCCCGCTCACGTATAGATTACTTTCTTGTCTCAAGAGAACGTTTATCAAGGATCAAACAGTGTCAGCATAGTGATCAGTGATCATGCAGCTATCTCACTGAGTATCCATCTAGGAAAGTTTATCCATAACCCACCTCGCTGGCGGCTTCAAACAAAATGGCTGCAGAATCCTGAATTTGTTAAATTTATAGAGGAGAAAACAGAAAATTACTTTGAGTTAAATACAGATCAAACTTGTGCCTTAGTGAGATGGGAAGGATTCAAAGCATATATTAGAGGTGAAATTCTTAGCTTTACGAGTACAAAGAATAAACAGCAAAGAAAGCGAATGGAAACCCTGGATAAACAGATTAAATCTTTGGAATTAGACTTAAACGTTAGTTACGACTCAACAAAACAAAGTGAGTTGCTACATCTGAGAACTGAATATAATAAATTATCATCTGATGCAGCAGCAAAAAGTCTAATGTGGCTGAAGCAATATTATTATGACCAAGGAGAGAAAGCAGGTAGACTTTTGGCATGGAGAATTAAAAAAATACAGAGTGAAAGAGCAATTAATAGTATAAAGACCTCTTCAGGGAATATAACAGTAGATCCATTGGAAATTAATGACAGCTTTAGAGAATTTTATGATAAATTGTATAAATCAGAATGTGCTCAAACCTCAGAAGAACAGGACATATTCTTAGATCAACTTCAGTTTCAGACGCTAACAGAAAACACAGTGGATTGTCAGCGAGCCGCCTTAGTCTCTCAGCCACCTCCTGGGCGCTTTGCAGATTTCAGGATTTGTGCCCCTTCCCTATTTTGATCATACAACAAGTATGGACAAAGTGTAGCCTGTAATAAGTAAGACATGTGGCACAGGGGAGTTAGCTCAAATGGTAGAGCGCTCGCTTAGCATGCGAGAGGTAGCGGGATCGACGCCCGCATTCTCCATTTGACACTTTGCTAGTCAGTGTCCCAATTGAATGCATGTGGCTTCCTTTGGCAAATCTTTATTTCACAGGTGTCGAACTCCAGGCCTCGAGGGCCGGTGTCCTGCAGGTTTCAGATGTATTCTTGATCCATCATAGGGGATTCAAATGGCTAAATTACCTCCTCAACATTTCTTGAAGTTCTCCAGAGGCCTGGTAATGAACTAATCATTTGATTCAGGTGTGTTGACCCAGGGTTATACCTAAAACCTGCAGGACACCGGCCCTCGAGGCCTGATGTTGTACACCCCAGGTTTATTTGCACTTCTCCGCTCACTACCTTTCAGGTACTACCATGTTAACGCTGGCTTCAAACCTCATCAATCTTTGACCATATGAAGTGATTGTCTCCCCTCTTACCCTCACAATACTGGCCGATGGCAGCAAAGAGTCCCCCGGCCCAGTCTGACATCTCTTTTCTCCAGAAGCAGCTGAAAGGGGCTTCCAGTGACACTCTCCTGGCGTACTGCGTAGGGCCCAGACTTGAATCGCTCGGAAATGTCTCGTGTGAGTTACGATTGCACCAAAGAGTCTTGTTGTAGTTGACAAGCCCAGAAAACATTGAAAGGGGGGTGTTGTGATTAGTTCCACCTGAGCTGAGGCTCCGTATGGCACGATGAAGCTGCAGTGCTCAACCCTCAATGGGGAATTAGCTCAAATGGTAGAGCGCTCGCTTTGCATGTGAGAGGCAGCGGGATCGATACCCGCATTCTCCAGGACACTTTTGGACATCCGCGAGGAGACCCAAAGCCATGCGTGTAGCCAATCCATTGGGTGTGGGTGGAGAACAAATTCAGGGGTGATTTGTCACACAAGGATAGCAGCAAGTGCGAAAGGCAAGCTTTAGAAGATGGTAGTGAGAGCTGCTCTGATGTGTGGCACAGATGGAGTCTGCAGAGTTGAAGATGATAAGCTTTTGCTTGGGAGTGTCCAGGATGGAACAGATGTGAAATGACCACGTGCGAGGGACAGCTGGGGTTGAGCCGTTTGCAGACGACGTTAGGCCAGCAAGGCTGAGGTGATTTGCACATGTGCAGAGGAGGGATATAAGATATACTGGGAAAAGGGTGTTAAATACGGAGCGGCTGGGCAGGAGAATAAGAGAAAGACCAAAGACAACGTTCATAGATGTAGCCAAGTAGGACATGCAGAGGGTTGGTGTGACAGAGGAGAATGCTAGGGGCAGGGTGAGATGGAGGCAGACGATCCACTCTGGCAACCCCCAAGAAGAACAGGCTCAAAGAAGAAGCCAGCATCACTCCAGGCTTCTACCAAAGTGTTACGCAGCCCCTCGTCGGGGATCTGGAGTCAATCTCCCTGCGTCCATACACCAGCGATCAGCTCACACATTATCCCTCGTCAATTCCCAATGCTACTGGCAAAGAGCGGTGTGCGGCAGATGAGGTGGCCGAGAGGTTAAGGCGATGGACTGCTAATCCATTGTGCTGTGCACGCGTGGGTTCGAATCCCATCCTCGTCGAGAGCTCTTTCTGCTTATGTTGATGCATCTTGTCAGTGTAAGATTGGCTGCCAAAGCAGGCATGATGCAATGCTCTTCTTTGGCTCAGTATTCACTTTAGTTCACCATGTGGTCTTGTTGCACAGGTCATGTTAAAGACAATGGTCTGCTAATACAGTAGTAGAAAGACGTTCTGCTTCCAGAATAGCAACATTCCTAATGGCCAACTTGCCCTATACTGAAAACCAAGGGGAGGAGGTCGGTAAGCATATTGATTAGAACCACCTCCCTCAGTTGGCTTCATTCAATGTGAATTAGCAGTGGCTCTAGTCCACAGTCCCTTGGATGTCCAGTCTCCTCAGTCTGTCTCTAAGGCTGATGGCATTCAGTCACGTTAGCATGACAGTGGATTGTCAGCGAGCCGCCTTAGTCTCTCAGCCACCTCCTGGGCGCTTTGCAGATATCAGGATTTGTGCCCCTTCCCTATTTTGATCATACAACAAGTATGGACAAAGTGTAGCCTGTAATAAGTAAGACATGTGGCACAGGGGAGTTAGCTCAAATGGTAGAGAGCTCGCTTAGCATGCGAGAGGTAGCGGGATCGACGCCCGCATTCTCCATTTGACACTTTGCTAGTCAGTGTCCCAATTGAATGCATGTGGCTTCCTTTGGCAAATCTTTATTTCACAGGTGTCGAACTCCAGGCCTCGAGGGCCGGTGTCCTGCAGGTTTCAGATGTATTCTTGATCCATCATAGGGGATTCAAATGGCTAAATTACCTCCTCAACATTTCTTGAAGTTCTCCAGAGGCCTGGTAATGAACTAATCATTTGATTCAGGTGTGTTGACCCAGGGTTATACCTAAAACCTGCAGGACACCGGCCCTCGAGGCCTGATGTTGTACACCCCAGGTTTATTTGCACTTCTCCGCTCACTACCTTTCAGGTACTACCATGTTAACGCTGGCTTCAAACCTCATCAATCTTTGACCATATGAAGTGATTGTCTCCCCTCTTACCCTCACAATACTGGCCGATGGCAGCAAAGAGTCCCCCGGCCCAGTCTGACATCTCTTTTCTCCAGAAGCAGCTGAAAGGGGCTTCCAGTGACACTCTCCTGGCGTACTGCGTAGGGCCCAGACTTGAATCGCTCGGAAATGTCTCGTGTGAGTTACGATTGCACCAAAGAGTCTTGTTGTAGTTGACAAGCCCAGAAAACATTGAAAGGGGGGTGTTGTGATTAGTTCCACCTGAGCTGAGGCTCCGTATGGCACGATGAAGCTGCAGTGCTCAACCCTCAATGGGGAATTAGCTCAAATGGTAGAGCGCTCGCTTTGCATGTGAGAGGCAGCGGGATCGATACCCGCATTCTCCAGGACACTTTTGGACATCCGCGAGGAGACCCAAAGCCATGCGTGTAGCCAATCCATTGGGTGTGGGTGGAGAACAAATTCAGGGGTGATTTGTCACACAAGGATAGCAGCAAGTGCGAAAGGCAAGCTTTAGAAGATGGTAGTGAGAGCTCCTCTGATGTGTGGCACAGATGGAGTCTGCAGAGTTGAAGATGATAAGCTTTTGCTTGGGAGTGTCCAGGATGGAACAGATGTGAAATGACCACGTGCGAGGGACAGCTGGGGTTGAGCCGTTTGCAGACGACGTTAGGCCAGCAAGGCTGAGGTGATTTGCACATGTGCAGAGGAGGGATATAAGATATACTGGGAAAAGGGTGTTAAATACGGAGCGGCTGGGCAGGAGAATAAGAGAAAGACCAAAGACAACGTTCATAGACGTAGCCAAGTAGGACATGCAGAGGGTTGGTGTGACAGAGGAGAATGCTAGGGGCAGGGTGAGATGGAGGCAGACGATCCACTCTGGCAACCCCCAAGAAGAACAGGCTCAAAGAAGAAGCCAGCATCACTCCAGGCTTCTACCAAAGTGTTACGCAGCCCCTCGTCGGGGATCTGGAGTCAATCTCCCTGCGTCCATACACCAGCGATCAGCTCACACATTATCCCTCGTCAATTCCCAATGCTACTGGCAAAGAGCGGTGTGCGGCAGATGAGGTGGCCGAGAGGTTAAGGCGATGGACTGCTAATCCATTGTGCTATGCACGCGTGGGTTCGAATCCCATCCTCGTCGAGAGCTCTTTCTGCTTATGTTGATGCATCTTGTCAGTGTAAGATTGGCTGCCAAAGCAGGCATGATGCAATGCTCTTCTTTGGCTCAGTATTCACTTTAGTTCACCATGTGGTCTTGTTGCACAGGTCATGTTAAAGACAATGGTCTGCTAATACAGTAGTAGAAAGACGTTCTGCTTCCAGAATAGCAACATTCCTAATGGCCAACTTGCCCTACACTGAAAACCAAGGGGAGGAGGTCGGTAAGCATATTGATTAGAACCACCTCCCTCAGTTGGCTTCATTCAATGTGAATTAGCAGTGGCTCTAGTCCACAGTCCCTTGGATGTCCAGTCTCCTCAGTCTGTCTCTAAGGCTGATGGCATTCAGTCACGTTAGCATGACAGTGGATTGTCAGCGAGCCGCCTTAGTCTCTCAGCCACCTCCTGGGCGCTTTGCAGATATCAGGATTTGTGCCCCTTCCCTATTTTGATCATACAACAAGTATGGACAAAGTGTAGCCTGTAATAAGTAAGACATGTGGCACAGGGGAGTTAGCTCAAATGGTAGAGCGCTCGCTTAGCATGCGAGAGGTAGCGGGATCGACGCCCGCATTCTCCATTTGACACTTTGCTAGTCAGTGTCCCAATTGAATGCATGTGGCTTCCTTTGGCAAATCTTTATTTCACAGGTGTCGAACTCCAGGCCTCGAGGGCCGGTGTCCTGCAGGTTTCAGATGTATTCTTGATCCATCATAGGGGATTCAAATGGCTAAATTACCTCCTCAACATTTCTTGAAGTTCTCCAGAGGCCTGGTAATGAACTAATCATTTGATTCAGGTGTGTTGACCCAGGGTTATACCTAAAACCTGCAGGACACCGGCCCTCGAGGCCTGATGTTGTACACCCCAGGTTTATTTGCACTTCTCCGCTCACTACCTTTCAGGTACTACCATGTTAACGCTGGCTTCAAACCTCATCAATCTTTGACCATATGAAGTGATTGTCTCCCCTCTTACCCTCACAATACTGGCCGATGGCAGCAAAGAGTCCCCCGGCCCAGTCTGACATCTCTTTTCTCCAGAAGCAGCTGAAAGGGGCTTCCAGTGACACTCTCCTGGCGTACTGCGTAGGGCCCAGACTTGAATCGCTCGGAAATGTCTCGTGTGAGTTACGATTGCACCAAAGAGTCTTGTTGTAGTTGACAAGCCCAGAAAACATTGAAAGGGGGGTGTTGTGATTAGTTCCACCTGAGCTGAGGCTCCGTATGGCACGATGAAGCTGCAGTGCTCAACCCTCAATGGGGAATTAGCTCAAATGGTAGAGCGCTCGCTTTGCATGTGAGAGGCAGCGGGATCGATACCCGCATTCTCCAGGACACTTTTGGACATCCGCGAGGAGACCCAAAGCCATGCGTGTAGCCAATCCATTGGGTGTGGGTGGAGAACAAATTCAGGGGTGATTTGTCACACAAGGATAGCAGCAAGTGCGAAAGGCAAGCTTTAGAAGATGGTAGTGAGAGCTGCTCTGATGTGTGGCACAGATGGAGTCTGCAGAGTTGAAGATGATAAGCTTTTGCTTGGGAGTGTCCAGGATGGAACAGATGTGAAATGACCACGTGCGAGGGACAGCTGGGGTTGAGCCGTTTGCAGACGACGTTAGGCCAGCAAGGCTGAGGTGATTTGCACATGTGCAGAGGAGGGATATAAGATATACTGGGAAAAGGGTGTTAAATACGGAGCGGCTGGGCAGGAGAATAAGAGAAAGACCAAAGACAACGTTCATAGATGTAGCCAAGTAGGACATGCAGAGGGTTGGTGTGACAGAGGAGAATGCTAGGGGCAGGGTGAGATGGAGGCAGACGATCCACTCTGGCAACCCCCAAGAAGAACAGGCTCAAAGAAGAAGCCAGCATCACTCCAGGCTTCTACCAAAGTGTTACGCAGCCCCTCGTCGGGGATCTGGAGTCAATCTCCCTGCGTCCATACACCAGCGATCAGCTCACACATTATCCCTCGTCAATTCCCAACGCTACTGGCAAAGAGCGGTGTGCGGCAGATGAGGTGGCCGAGAGGTTAAGGCGATGGACTGCTAATCCATTGTGCTGTGCATGCGTGGGTTCGAATCCCATCCTCGTCGAGAGCTCTTTCTGCTTATGTTGATGCATCTTGTCAGTGTAAGATTGGCTGCCAAAGCAGGCATGATGCAATGCTCTTCTTTGGCTCAGTATTCACTTTAGTTCACCATGTGGTCTTGTTGCACAGGTCATGTTAAAGACAATGGTCTGCTAATACAGTAGTAGAAAGACGTTCCGCTTCCAGAATAGCAACATTCCTAATGGCCAACTTGCCCTACACTGAAAACCAAGGGGAGGAGGTCGGTAAGCATATTGATTAGAACCACCTCCCTCAGTTGGCTTCATTCAATGTGAATTAGCAGTGGCTCTAGTCCACAGTCCCTTGGATGTCCAGTCTCCTCAGTCTGTCTCTAAGGCTGATGGCATTCAGTCACGTTAGCATGACAGTGGATTGTCAGCGAGCCGCCTTAGTCTCTCAGCCACCTCCTGGGCGCTTTGCAGATTTCAGGATTTGTGCCCCTTCCCTATTTTGATCATACAACAAGTATGGACAAAGTGTAGCCTGTAATAAGTAAGACATGTGGCACAGGGGAGTTAGCTCAAATGGTAGAGCGCTTGCTTAGCATGCGAGAGGTAGCGGGATCAACGCCCGCATTCTCCATTTGACACTTTGCTAGTCAGTGTCCCAATTGAATGCATGTGGCTTCCTTTGGCAAATCTTTATTTCACAGGTGTCGAACTCCAGGCCTCGAGGGCCGGTGTCCTGCAGGTTTCAGATGTATTCTTGATCCATCATAGGGGATTCAAATGGCTAAATTACCTCCTCAACATTTCTTGAAGTTCTCCAGAGGCCTGGTAATGAACTAATCATTTGATTCAGGTGTGTTGACCCAGGGTTATACCTAAAACCTGCTGGACACCGGCCCTCGAGGCCTGATGTTGTACACCCCAGGTTTATTTGCACTTCTCCGCTCACTACCTTTCAGGTACTACCATGTTAACGCTGGCTTCAAACCTCATCAATCTTTGACCATATGAAGTGATTGTCTCCCCTCTTACCCTCACAATACTGGCCGATGGCAGCAAAGAGTCCCCCGGCCCAGTCTGACATCTCTTTTCTCCAGAAGCAGCTGAAAGGGGCTTCCAGTGACACTCTCCTGGCGTACTGCGTAGGGCCCAGACTTGAATCGCTCGGAAATGTCTCGTGTGAGTTACGATTGCACCAAAGGGTCTTGTTGTAGTTGACAAGCCCAGAAAACATTGAAAGGGGGGTGTTGTGATTAGTTCCACCTGAGCTGAGGCTCCGTATGGCACGATGAAGCTGCAGTGCTCAACCCTCAATGGGGAATTAGCTCAAATGGTAGAGCGCTCGCTTTGCATGTGAGAGGCAGCGGGATCGATACCCGCATTCTCCAGGACACTTTTGGACATCCGCGAGGAGACCCAAAGCCATGCGTGTAGCCAATCCATTGGGTGTGGGTGGAGAACAAATTCAGGGGTGATTTGTCACACAAGGATAGCAGCAACTGCGAAAGGCAAGCTTTAGAAGATGGTAGTGAGAGCTGCTCTGATGTGTGGCACAGATGGAGTCTGCAGAGTTGAAGATGATAAGCTTTTGCTTGGGAGTGTCCAGGATGGAACAGATGTGAAATGACCACGTGCGAGGGACAGCTGGGGTTGAGCCGTTTGCAGACGACGTTAGGCCAGCAAGGCTGAGGTGATTTGCACATGTGCAGAGGAGGGATATAAGATATACTGGGAAAAGGGTGTTAAATACGGAGCGGCTGGGCAGGAGAATAAGAGAAAGACCAAAGACAACGTTCATAGACGTAGCCAAGTAGGACATGCAGAGGGTTGGTGTGACAGAGGAGAATGCTAGGGGCAGGGTGAGATGGAGGCAGACGATCCACTCTGGCAACCCCCAAGAAGAACAGGCTCAAAGAAGAAGCCAGCATCACTCCAGGCTTCTACCAAAGTGTTACGCAGCCCCTCGTCGGGGATCTGGAGTCAATCTCCCTGCGTCCATACACCAGCGATCAGCTCACACATTATCCCTCGTCAATTCCCAATGCTACTGGCAAAGAGCGGTGTGCGGCAGATGAGGTGGCCGAGAGGTTAAGGCGATGGACTGCTAATCCATTGTGCTGTGCACGCGTGGGTTCGAATCCCATCCTCGTCGAGAGCTCTTTCTGCTTATGTTGATGCATCTTGTCAGTGTAAGATTGGCTGCCAAAGCAGGCATGATGCAATGCTCAGTTTTCATTTTAATTCACCATGTGGTCTTGCTGCACAAGTCATGTTAAAGACAATGGTCTGATAATACAGTAGTAGAAAGACGTTCTGCTTCCAGAATAGCAACATTCCTAATGGCCCACTTGCCCTACACTGAAAACCAAGGGGAGGAGGTCGGTAAGCATATTGATTAGAACCACCTCCCTCAGTTGGCTTCATTCAATGTGAATTAGCAGTGGCTCTAGTCCACAGTCCCTTGGATGTCCAGTCTCCTCAGTCTGTCTCTAAGGCTGATGGCATTCAGTCACGTTAGCATGACAGTGGATTGTCAGCGAGCCGCCTTAGTCTCTCAGCCACCTCCTGGGCGCTTTGCAGATTTCAGGATTTGTGCCCCTTCCCTATTTTGATCATACAACAAGTATGGACAAAGTGTAGCCTGTAATAAGTAAGACATGTGGCACAGGGGAGTTAGCTCAAATGGTAGAGCGCTCGCTTAGCATGCGAGAGGTAGCGGGATCGACGCCCGCATTCTCCATTTGACACTTTGCTAGTCAGTGTCCCAATTGAATGCATGTGGCTTCCTTTGGCAAATCTTTATTTCACAGGTGTCGAACTCCAGGCCTCGAGGGCCGGTGTCCTGCAGGTTTCAGATGTATTCTTGATCCATCATAGGGGATTCAAATGGCTAAATTACCTCCTCAACATTTCTTGAAGTTCTCCAGAGGCCTGGTAATGAACTAATCATTTGATTCAGGTGTGTTGACCCAGGGTTATACCTAAAACCTGCAGGACACCGGCCCTCGAGGCCTGATGTTGTACACCCCAGGTTTATTTGCACTTCTCCGCTCACTACCTTTCAGGTACTACCATGTTAACGCTGGCTTCAAACCTCATCAATCTTTGACCATATGAAGTGATTGTCTCCCCTCTTACCCTCACAATACTGGCCGATGGCAGCAAAGAGTCCCCCGGCCCAGTCTGACATCTCTTTTCTCCAGAAGCAGCTGAAAGGGGCTTCCAGTGACACTCTCCTGGCGTACTGCGTAGGGCCCAGACTTGAATCGCTCGGAAATGTCTCGTGTGAGTTACGATTGCACCAAAGAGTCTTGTTGTAGTTGACAAGCCCAGAAAACATTGAAAGGGGGGTGTTGTGATTAGTTCCACCTGAGCTGAGGCTCCGTATGGCACGATGAAGCTGCAGTGCTCAACCCTCAATGGGGAATTAGCTCAAATGGTAGAGCGCTCGCTTTGCATGTGAGAGGCAGCGGGATCGATACCCGCATTCTCCAGGACACTTTTGGACATCCGCGAGGAGACCCAAAGCCATGCGTGTAGCCAATCCATTGGGTGTGGGTGGAGAACAAATTCAGGGGTGATTTGTCACACAAGGATAGCAGCAAGTGCGAAAGGCAAACTTTAGAAGATGGTAGTGAGAGCTGCTCTGATGTGTGGCACAGATGGAGTCTGCAGAGTTGAAGATGATAAGCTTTTGCTTGGGAGTGTCCAGGATGGAACAGATGTGAAATGACCACGTGCGAGGGACAGCTGGGGTTGAGCCGTTTGCAGACGACGTTAGGCCAGCAAGGCTGAGGTGATTTGCACATGTGCAGAGGAGGGATATAAGATATACTGGGAAAAGGGTGTTAAATACGGAGCGGCTGGGCAGGAGAATAAGAGAAAGACCAAAGACAACGTTCATAGACGTAGCCAAGTAGGACATGCAGAGGGTTGGTGTGACAGAGGAGAATGCTAGGGGCAGGGTGAGATGGAGGCAGACGATCCACTCTGGCAACCCCCAAGAAGAACAGGCTCAAAGAAGAAGCCAGCATCACTCCAGGCTTCTACCAAAGTGTTACGCAGCCCCTCGTCGGGGATCTGGAGTCAATCTCCCTGCGTCCATACACCAGCGATCAGCTCACACATTATCCCTCGTCAATTCCCAACGCTACTGGCAAAGAGCGGTGTGCGGCAGATGAGGTGGCCGAGAGGTTAAGGCGATGGACTGCTAATCCATTGTGCTGTGCACGCGTGGGTTCGAATCCCATCCTCGTCGAGAGCTCTTTCTGCTTATGTTGATGCATCTTGTCAGTGTAAGATTGGCTGCCAAAGCAGGCATGATGCAATGCTCTTCTTTGGCTCAGTATTCACTTTAGTTCACCATGTGGTCTTGCTGCACAGGTCATGTTAAAGACAATGGTCTGCTAATACAGTAGTAGAAAGACGTTCTGCTTCCAGAATAGCAACATTCCTAATGGCCAACTTGCCCTATACTGAAAACCAAGGGGAGGAGGTCGGTAAGCATATTGATTAGAACCACCTCCCTCAGTTGGCTTCATTCAATGTGAATTAGCAGTGGCTCTAGTCCACAGTCCCTTGGATGTCCAGTCTCCTCAGTCTGTCTCTAAGGCTGATGGCATTCAGTCACGTTAGCATGACAGTGGATTGTCAGCGAGCCGCCTTAGTCTCTCAGCCACCTCCTGGGCGCTTTGCAGATTTCAGGATTTGTGCCCCTTCCCTATTTTGATCATACAACAAGTATGGACAAAGTGTAGCCTGTAATAAGTAAGACATGTGGCACAGGGGAGTTAGCTCAAATGGTAGAGCGCTCGCTTAGCATGCGAGAGGTAGCGGGATCGACGCCCGCATTCTCCATTTGACACTTTGCTAGTCAGTGTCCCAATTGAATGCATGTGGCTTCCTTTGGCAAATCTTTATTTCACAGGTGTCGAACTCCAGGCCTCGAGGGCCGGTGTCCTGCAGGTTTCAGATGTATTCTTGATCCATCATAGGGGATTCAAATGGCTAAATTACCTCCTCAACATTTCTTGAAGTTCTCCAGAGGCCTGGTAATGAACTAATCATTTGATTCAGGTGTGTTGACCCAGGGTTATACCTAAAACCTGCAGGACACCGGCCCTCGAGGCCTGATGTTGTACACCCCAGGTTTATTTGCACTTCTCCGCTCACTACCTTTCAGGTACTACCATGTTAACGCTGGCTTCAAACCTCATCAATCTTTGACCATATGAAGTGATTGTCTCCCCTCTTACCCTCACAATACTGGCCGATGGCAGCAAAGAGTCCCCCGGCCCAGTCTGACATCTCTTTTCTCCAGAAGCAGCTGAAAGGGGCTTCCAGTGACACTCTCCTGGCGTACTGCGTAGGGCCCAGACTTGAATCGCTCGGAAATGTCTCGTGTGAGTTACGATTGCACCAAAGAGTCTTGTTGTAGTTGACAAGCCCAGAAAACATTGAAAGGGGGGTGTTGTGATTAGTTCCACCTGAGCTGAGGCTCCGTATGGCACGATGAAGCTGCAGTGCTCAACCCTCAATGGGGAATTAGCTCAAATGGTAGAGCGCTCGCTTTGCATGTGAGAGGCAGCGGGATCGATACCCGCATTCTCCAGGACACTTTTGGACATCCGCGAGGAGACCCAAAGCCATGCGTGTAGCCAATCCATTGGGTGTGGGTGGAGAACAAATTCAGGGGTGATTTGTCACACAAGGATAGCAGCAAGTGCGAAAGGCAAGCTTTAGAAGATGGTAGTGAGAGCTGCTCTGATGTGTGGCACAGATGGAGTCTGCAGAGTTGAAGATGATAAGCTTTTGCTTGGGAGTGTCCAGGATGGAACAGATGTGAAATGACCACGTGCGAGGGACAGCTGGGGTTGAGCCGTTTGCAGACGACGTTAGGCCAGCAAGGCTGAGGTGATTTGCACATGTGCAGAGGAGGGATATAAGATATACTGGGAAAAGGGTGTTAAATACGGAGCGGCTGGGCAGGAGAATAAGAGAAAGACCAAAGACAACGTTCATAGACGTAGCCAAGTAGGACATGCAGAGGGTTGGTGTGACAGAGGAGAATGCTAGGGGCAGGGTGAGATGGAGGCAGACGATCCACTCTGGCAACCCCCAAGAAGAACAGGCTCAAAGAAGAAGCCAGCATCACTCCAGGCTTCTACCAAAGTGTTACGCAGCCCCTCGTCGGGGATCTGGAGTCAATCTCCCTGCGTCCATACACCAGCGATCAGCTCACACATTATCCCTCGTCAATTCCCAATGCTACTGGCAAAGAGCGGTGTGCGGCAGATGAGGTGGCCGAGAGGTTAAGGCGATGGACTGCTAATCCATTGTGCTGTGCACGCGTGGGTTCGAATCCCATCCTCGTCGAGAGCTCTTTCTGCTTATGTTGATGCATCTTGTCAGGGTAAGATTGGCTGCCAAAGCAGGCATGATGCAATGCTCTTCTTTGGCTCAGTATTCACTTTAGTTCACCATGTGGTCTTGTTGCACAGGTCATATTAAAGACAATGGTCTGCTAATACAGTAGTAGAAAGACATTCTGCTTCAAGAATAGCAACATTCCTAATGGCCAACTTGCCCTACACTGAAAACCAAGGGGAGGAGGTCGGTAAGCATATTGATTAGAACCACCTCCCTCAGTTGGCTTCATTCAATGTGAATTAGCAGTGGCTCTAGTCCACAGTCCCTTGGATGTCCAGTCTCCTCAGTCTGTCTCTAAGGCTGATGGCATTCAGTCACGTTAGCATGACAGTGGATTGTCAGCGAGCCGCCTTAGTCTCTCAGCCACCTCCTGGGCGCTTTGCAGATTTCAGGATTTGTGCCCCTTCCCTATTTTGATCATACAACAAGTATGGACAAAGTGTAGCCTGTAATAAGTAAGACATGTGGCACAGGGGAGTTAGCTCAAATGGTAGAGCGCTCGCTTAGCATGCGAGAGGTAGCGGGATCGACGCCCGCATTCTCCATTTGACACTTTGCTAGTCAGTGTCCCTATTGAATGCATGTGGCTTCCTTTGGCAAATCTTTATTTCACAGGTGTCGAACTCCAGGCCTCGAGGGCCGGTGTCCTGCAGGTTTCAGATGTATTCTTGATCCATCATAGGGGATTCAAATGGCTAAATTACCTCCTCAACATTTCTTGAAGTTCTCCAGAGGCCTGGTAATGAACTAATCATTTGATTCAGGTGTGTTGACCCAGGGTTATACCTAAAACCTGCAGGACACCGGCCCTCGAGGCCTGATGTTGTACACCCCAGGTTTATTTGCACTTCTCCGCTCACTACCTTTCAGGTACTACCATGTTAACGCTGGCTTCAAACCTCATCAATCTTTGACCATATGAAGTGATTGTCTCCCCTCTTACCCTCACAATACTGGCCGATGGCAGCAAAGAGTCCCCCGGCCCAGTCTGACATCTCTTTTCTCCAGAAGCAGCTGAAAGGGGCTTCCAGTGACACTCTCCTGGCGTACTGCGTAGGGCCCAGACTTGAATCGCTCGGAAATGTCTCGTGTGAGTTACGATTGCACCAAAGAGTCTTGTTGTAGTTGACAAGCCCAGAAAACATTGAAAGGGGGGTGTTGTGATTAGTTCCACCTGAGCTGAGGCTCCGTATGGCACGATGAAGCTGCAGTGCTCAACCCTCAATGGGGAATTAGCTCAAATGGTAGAGCGCTCGCTTTGCATGTGAGAGGCAGCGGGATCGATACCCGCATTCTCCAGGACACTTTTGGACATCCGCGAGGAGACCCAAAGCCATGCGTGTAGCCAATCCATTGGGTGTGGGTGGAGAACAAATTCAGGGGTGATTTGTCACACAAGGATAGCAGCAAGTGCGAAAGGCAAGCTTTAGAAGATGGTAGTGAGAGCTGCTCTGATGTGTGGCACAGATGGAGTCTGCAGAGTCGAAGATGATAAGCTTTTGCTTGGGAGTGTCCAGGATGGAACAGATGTGAAATGACCACGTGCGAGGGACAGCTGGGGTTGAGCCGTTTGCAGACGACGTTAGGCCAGCAAGGCTGAGGTGATTTGCACATGTGCAGAGGAGGGATATAAGATATACTGGGAAAAGGGTGTTAAATACGGAGCGGCTGGGCAGGAGAATAAGAGAAAGACCAAAGACAACGTTCATAGACGTAGCCAAGTAGGACATGCAGAGGGTTGGTGTGACAGAGGAGAATGCTAGGGGCAGGGTGAGATGGAGGCAGACGATCCACTCTGGCAACCCCCAAGAAGAACAGGCTCAAAGAAGAAGCCAGCATCACTCCAGGCTTCTACCAAAGTGTTACGCAGCCCCTCGTCGGGGATCTGGAGTCAATCTCCCTGCGTCCATACACCAGCGATCAGCTCACACATTATCCCTCGTCAATTCCCAATGCTACTGGCAAAGAGCGGTGTGCGGCAGATGAGGTGGCCGAGAGGTTAAGGCGATGGACTGCTAATCCATTGTGCTGTGCACGCGTGGGTTCGAATCCCATCCTCGTCGAGAGCTCTTTCTGCTTATGTTGATGCATCTTGTCAGTGTAAGATTGGCTGCCAAAGCAGGCATGATGCAATGATCAGTTTTCATTTTAATTCACCATGTGGTCTTGCTGCACAAGTCATGTTAAAGACAATGGTCTGATAATACAGTAGTAGAAAGACGTTCTGCTTCCAGAATAGCAACATTCCTAATGGCCCACTTGCCCTATACTGAAAACCAAGGGGAGGAGGTCGGTAAGCATATTGATTAGAACCACCTCCCTCAGTTGGCTTCATTCAATGTGAATTAGCAGTGGCTCTAGTCCACAGTCCCTTGGATGTCCAGTCTCCTCAGTCTGTCTCTAAGGCTGATGGCATTCAGTCACGTTAGCATGACAGTGGATTGTCAGCGAGCCGCCTTAGTCTCTCAGCCACCTCCTGGGCGCTTTGCAGATTTCAGGATTTGTGCCCCTTCCCTATTTTGATCATACAACAAGTATGGACAAAGTGTAGCCTGTAATAAGTAAGACATGTGGCACAGGGGAGTTAGCTCAAATGGTAGAGCGCTCGCTTAGCATGCGAGAGGTAGCGGGATCGACGCCCGCATTCTCCATTTGACACTTTGCTAGTCAGTGTCCCAATTGAATGCATGTGGCTTCCTTTGGCAAATCTTTATTTCACAGGTGTCGAACTCCAGGCCTCGAGGGCCGGTGTCCTGCAGGTTTCAGATGTATTCTTGATCCATCATAGGGGATTCAAATGGCTAAATTACCTCCTCAACATTTCTTGAAGTTCTCCAGAGGCCTGGTAATGAACTAATCATTTGATTCAGGTGTGTTGACCCAGGGTTATACCTAAAACCTGCAGGACACCGGCCCTCGAGGCCTGATGTTGTACACCCCAGGTTTATTTGCACTTCTCCGCTCACTACCTTTCAGGTACTACCATGTTAACGCTGGCTTCAAACCTCATCAATCTTTGACCATATGAAGTGATTGTCTCCCCTCTTACCCTCACAATACTGGCCGATGGCAGCAAAGAGTCCCCCGGCCCAGTCTGACATCTCTTTTCTCCAGAAGCAGCTGAAAGGGGCTTCCAGTGACACTCTCCTGGCGTACTGCGTAGGGCCCAGACTTGAATCGCTCGGAAATGTCTCGTGTGAGTTACGATTGCACCAAAGAGTCTTGTTGTAGTTGACAAGCCCAGAAAACATTGAAAGGGGGGTGTTGTGATTAGTTCCACCTGAGCTGAGGCTCCGTATGGCACGATGAAGCTGCAGTGCTCAACCCTCAATGGGGAATTAGCTCAAATGGTAGAGCGCTCGCTTTGCATGTGAGAGGCAGCGGGATCGATACCCGCATTCTCCAGGACACTTTTGGACATCCGCGAGGAGACCCAAAGCCATGCGTGTAGCCAATCCATTGGGTGTGGGTGGAGAACAAATTCAGGGGTGATTTGTCACACAAGGATAGCAGCAAGTGCGAAAGGCAAGCTTTAGAAGATGGTAGTGAGAGCTGCTCTGATGTGTGGCACAGATGGAGTCTGCAGAGTCGAAGATGATAAGCTTTTGCTTGGGAGTGTCCAGGATGGAACAGATGTGAAATGACCACGTGCGAGGGACAGCTGGGGTTGAGCCGTTTGCAGACGACGTTAGGCCAGCAAGGCTGAGGTGATTTGCACATGTGCAGAGGAGGGATATAAGATATACTGGGAAAAGGGTGTTAAATACGGAGCGGCTGGGCAGGAGAATAAGAGAAAGACCAAAGACAACGTTCATAGACGTAGCCAAGTAGGACATGCAGAGGGTTGGTGTGACAGAGGAGAATGCTAGGGGCAGGGTGAGATGGAGGCAGACGATCCACTCTGGCAACCCCCAAGAAGAACAGGCTCAAAGAAGAAGCCAGCATCACTCCAGGCTTCTACCAAAGTGTTACGCAGCCCCTCGTCGGGGATCTGGAGTCAATCTCCCTGCGTCCATACACCAGCGATCAGCTCACACATTATCCCTCGTCAATTCCCAATGCTACTGGCAAAGAGCGGTGTGCGGCAGATGAGGTGGCCGAGAGGTTAAGGCGATGGACTGCTAATCCATTGTGCTGTGCACGCGTGGGTTCGAATCCCATCCTCGTCGAGAGCTCTTTCTGCTTATGTTGATGCATCTTGTCAGTGTAAGATTGGCTGCCAAAGCAGGCATGATGCAATGATCAGTTTTCATTTTAATTCACCATGTGGTCTTGCTGCACAAGTCATGTTAAAGACAATGGTCTGATAATACAGTAGTAGAAAGACGTTCTGCTTCCAGAATAGCAACATTCCTAATGGCCCACTTGCCCTATACTGAAAACCAAGGGGAGGAGGTCGGTAAGCATATTGATTAGAACCACCTCCCTCAGTTGGCTTCATTCAATGTGAATTAGCAGTGGCTCTAGTCCACAGTCCCTTGGATGTCCAGTCTCCTCAGTCTGTCTCTAAGGCTGATGGCATTCAGTCACGTTAGCATGACAGTGGATTGTCAGCGAGCCGCCTTAGTCTCTCAGCCACCTCCTGGGCGCTTTGCAGATTTCAGGATTTGTGCCCCTTCCCTATTTTGATCATACAACAAGTATGGACAAAGTGTAGCCTGTAATAAGTAAGACATGTGGCACAGGGGAGTTAGCTCAAATGGTAGAGCGCTCGCTTAGCATGCGAGAGGTAGCGGGATCGACGCCCGCATTCTCCATTTGACACTTTGCTAGTCAGTGTCCCAATTGAATGCATGTGGCTTCCTTTGGCAAATCTTTATTTCACAGGTGTCGAACTCCAGGCCTCGAGGGCCGGTGTCCTGCAGGTTTCAGATGTATTCTTGATCCATCATAGGGGATTCAAATGGCTAAATTACCTCCTCAACATTTCTTGAAGTTCTCCAGAGGCCTGGTAATGAACTAATCATTTGATTCAGGTGTGTTGACCCAGGGTTATACCTAAAACCTGCAGGACACCGGCCCTCGAGGCCTGATGTTGTACACCCCAGGTTTATTTGCACTTCTCCGCTCACTACCTTTCAGGTACTACCATGTTAACGCTGGCTTCAAACCTCATCAATCTTTGACCATATGAAGTGATTGTCTCCCCTCTTACCCTCACAATACTGGCCGATGGCAGCAAAGAGTCCCCCGGCCCAGTCTGACATCTCTTTTCTCCAGAAGCAGCTGAAAGGGGCTTCCAGTGACACTCTCCTGGCGTACTGCGTAGGGCCCAGACTTGAATCGCTCGGAAATGTCTCGTGTGAGTTACGATTGCACCAAAGAGTCTTGTTGTAGTTGACAAGCCCAGAAAACATTGAAAGGGGGGTGTTGTGATTAGTTCCACCTGAGCTGAGGCTCCGTATGGCACGATGAAGCTGCAGTGCTCAACCCTCAATGGGGAATTAGCTCAAATGGTAGAGCGCTCGCTTTGCATGTGAGAGGCAGCGGGATCGATACCCGCATTCTCCAGGACACTTTTGGACATCCGCGAGGAGACCCAAAGCCATGCGTGTAGCCAATCCATTGGGTGTGGGTGGAGAACAAATTCAGGGGTGATTTGTCACACAAGGATAGCAGCAAGTGCGAAAGGCAAGCTTTAGAAGATGGTAGTGAGAGCTGCTCTGATGTGTGGCACAGATGGAGTCTGCAGAGTTGAAGATGATAAGCTTTTGCTTGGGAGTGTCCAGGATGGAACAGATGTGAAATGACCACGTGCGAGGGACAGCTGGGGTTGAGCCGTTTGCAGACGACGTTAGGCCAGCAAGGCTGAGGTGATTTGCACATGTGCAGAGGAGGGATATAAGATATACTGGGAAAAGGGTGTTAAATACGGAGCGGCTGGGCAGGAGAATAAGAGAAAGACCAAAGACAACGTTCATAGACGTAGCCAAGTAGGACATGCAGAGGGTTGGTGTGACAGAGGAGAATGCTAGGGGCAGGGTGAGATGGAGGCAGACGATCCACTCTGGCAACCCCCAAGAAGAACAGGCTCAAAGAAGAAGCCAGCATCACTCCAGGCTTCTACCAAAGTGTTACGCAGCCCCTCATCGGGGATCTGGAGTCAATCTCCCTGCGTCCATACACCAGCGATCAGCTCACACATTATCCCTCGTCAATTCCCAATGCTACTGGCAAAGAGCGGTGTGCGGCAGATGAGGTGGCCGAGAGGTTAAGGCGATGGACTGCTAATCCATTGTGCTGTGCACGCGTGGGTTCGAATCCCATCCTCGTCGAGAGCTCTTTCTGCTTATGTTGATGCATCTTGTCAGTGTAAGATTGGCTGCCAAAGCAGGCATGATGCAATGCTCTTCTTTGGCTCAGTATTCACTTTAGTTCACCATGTGGTCTTGCTGCACAGGTCATGTTAAAGACAATGGTCTGCTAATACAGTAGTAGAAAGACATTCTGCTTCCAGAATAGCAACATTCCTAATGGCCAACTTGCCCTACACTGAAAACCAAGGGGAGGAGGTCGGTAAGCATATTGATTAGAACCACCTCCCTCAGTTGGCTTCATTCAATGTGAATTAGCAGTGGCTCTAGTCCACAGTCCCTTGGATGTCCAGTCTCCTCAGTCTGTCTCTAAGGCTGATGGCATTCAGTCACGTTAGCATGACAGTGGATTGTCAGCGAGCCGCCTTAGTCTCTCAGCCACCTCCTGGGCGCTTTGCAGATTTCAGGATTTGTGCCCCTTCCCTATTTTGATCATACAACAAGTATGGACAAAGTGTAGCCTGTAATAAGTAAGACATGTGGCACAGGGGAGTTAGCTCAAATGGTAGAGCGCTCGCTTAGCATGCGAGAGGTAGCGGGATCGACGCCCGCATTCTCCATTTGACACTTTGCTAGTCAGTGTCCCAATTGAATGCATGTGGCTTCCTTTGGCAAATCTTTATTTCACAGGTGTCGAACTCCAGGCCTCGAGGGCCGGTGTCCTGCAGGTTTCAGATGTATTCTTGATCCATCATAGGGGATTCAAATGGCTAAATTACCTCCTCAACATTTCTTGAAGTTCTCCAGAGGCCTGGTAATGAACTAATCATTTGATTCAGGTGTGTTGACCCAGGGTTATACCTAAAACCTGCAGGACACCGGCCCTCGAGGCCTGATGTTGTACACCCCAGGTTTATTTGCACTTCTCCGCTCACTACCTTTCAGGTACTACCATGTTAACGCTGGCTTCAAACCTCATCAATCTTTGACCATATGAAGTGATTGTCTCCCCTCTTACCCTCACAATACTGGCCGATGGCAGCAAAGAGTCCCCCGGCCCAGTCTGACATCTCTTTTCTCCAGAAGCAGCTGAAAGGGGCTTCCAGTGACACTCTCCTGGCGTACTGCGTAGGGCCCAGACTTGAATCGCTCGGAAATGTCTCGTGTGAGTTACGATTGCACCAAAGAGTCTTGTTGTAGTTGACAAGCCCAGAAAACATTGAAAGGGGGGTGTTGTGATTAGTTCCACCTGAGCTGAGGCTCCGTATGGCACGATGAAGCTGCAGTGCTCAACCCTCAATGGGGAATTAGCTCAAATGGTAGAGCGCTCGCTTTGCATGTGAGAGGCAGCGGGATCGATACCCGCATTCTCCAGGACACTTTTGGACATCCGCGAGGAGACCCAAAGCCATGCGTGTAGCCAATCCATTGGGTGTGGGTGGAGAACAAATTCAGGGGTGATTTGTCACACAAGGATAGCAGCAAGTGCGAAAGGCAAGCTTTAGAAGATGGTAGTGAGAGCTGCTCTGATGTGTGGCACAGATGGAGTCTGCAGAGTTGAAGATGATAAGCTTTTGCTTGGGAGTGTCCAGGATGGAACAGATGTGAAATGACCACGTGCGAGGGACAGCTGGGGTTGAGCCGTTTGCAGACGACGTTAGGCCAGCAAGGCTGAGGTGATTTGCACATGTGCAGAGGAGGGATATAAGATATACTGGGAAAAGGGTGTTAAATACGGAGCGGCTGGGCAGGAGAATAAGAGAAAGACCAAAGACAACGTTCATAGACGTAGCCAAGTAGGACATGCAGAGGGTTGGTGTGACAGAGGAGAATGCTAGGGGCAGGGTGAGATGGAGGCAGACGATCCACTCTGGCAACCCCCAAGAAGAACAGGCTCAAAGAAGAAGCCAGCATCACTCCAGGCTTCTACCAAAGTGTTACGCAGCCCCTCGTCGGGGATCTGGAGTCAATCTCCCTGCGTCCATACACCAGCGATCAGCTCACACATTATCCCTCGTCAATTCCCAATGCTACTGGCAAAGAGCGGTGTGCGGCAGATGAGGTGGCCGAGAGGTTAAGGCGATGGACTGCTAATCCATTGTGCTGTGCACGCGTGGGTTCGAATCCCATCCTCGTCGAGAGCTCTTTCTGCTTATGTTGATGCATCTTGTCAGTGTAAGATTGGCTGCCAAAGCAGGCATGATGCAATGCTCTTCTTTGGCTCAGTATTCACTTTAGTTCACCATGTGGTCTTGTTGCACAGGTCATATTAAAGACAATGGTCTGCTAATACAGTAGCAGAAAGACATTCTGCTTCAAGAATAGCAACATTCCTAATGGCCAACTTGCCCTACACTGAAAACCAAGGGGAGGAGGTCGGTAAGCATATTGATTAGAACCACCTCCCTCAGTTGGCTTCATTCAATGTGAATTAGCAGTGGCTCTAGTCCACAGTCCCTTGGATGTCCAGTCTCCTCAGTCTGTCTCTAAGGCTGATGGCATTCAGTCACGTTAGCATGACAGTGGATTGTCAGCGAGCCGCCTTAGTCTCTCAGCCACCTCCTGGGCGCTTTGCAGATTTCAGGATTTGTGCCCCTTCCCTATTTTGATCATACAACAAGTATGGACAAAGTGTAGCCTGTAATAAGTAAGACATGTGGCACAGGGGAGTTAGCTCAAATGGTAGAGCGCTCGCTTAGCATGCGAGAGGTAGCGGGATCGACGCCCGCATTCTCCATTTGACACTTTGCTAGTCAGTGTCCCAATTGAATGCATGTGGCTTCCTTTGGCAAATCTTTATTTCACAGGTGTCGAACTCCAGGCCTCGAGGGCCGGTGTCCTGCAGGTTTCAGATGTATTCTTGATCCATCATAGGGGATTCAAATGGCTAAATTACCTCCTCAACATTTCTTGAAGTTCTCCAGAGGCCTGGTAATGAACTAATCATTTGATTCAGGTGTGTTGACCCAGGGTTATACCTAAAACCTGCAGGACACCGGCCCTCGAGGCCTGATGTTGTACACCCCAGGTTTATTTGCACTTCTCCGCTCACTACCTTTCAGGTACTACCATGTTAACGCTGGCTTCAAACCTCATCAATCTTTGACCATATGAAGTGATTGTCTCCCCTCTTACCCTCACAATACTGGCCGATGGCAGCAAAGAGTCCCCCGGCCCAGTCTGACATCTCTTTTCTCCAGAAGCAGCTGAAAGGGGCTTCCAGTGACACTCTCCTGGCGTACTGCGTAGGGCCCAGACTTGAATCGCTCGGAAATGTCTCGTGTGAGTTACGATTGCACCAAAGAGTCTTGTTGTAGTTGACAAGCCCAGAAAACATTGAAAGGGGGGTGTTGTGATTAGTTCCACCTGAGCTGAGGCTCCGTATGGCACGATGAAGCTGCAGTGCTCAACCCTCAATGGGGAATTAGCTCAAATGGTAGAGCGCTCGCTTTGCATGTGAGAGGCAGCGGGATCGATACCCGCATTCTCCAGGACACTTTTGGACATCCGCGAGGAGACCCAAAGCCATGCGTGTAGCCAATCCATTGGGTGTGGGTGGAGAACAAATTCAGGGGTGATTTGTCACACAAGGATAGCAGCAAGTGCGAAAGGCAAGCTTTAGAAGATGGTAGTGAGAGCTGCTCTGATGTGTGGCACAGATGGAGTCTGCAGAGTCGAAGATGATAAGCTTTTGCTTGGGAGTGTCCAGGATGGAACAGATGTGAAATGACCACGTGCGAGGGACAGCTGGGGTTGAGCCGTTTGCAGACGATGTTAGGCCAGCAAGGCTGAGGTGATTTGCACATGTGCAGAGGAGGGATATAAGATATACTGGGAAAAGGGTGTTAAATACGGAGCGGCTGGGCAGGAGAATAAGAGAAAGACCAAAGACAACGTTCATAGACGTAGCCAAGTAGGACATGCAGAGGGTTGGTGTGACAGAGGAGAATGCTAGGGGCAGGGTGAGATGGAGGCAGACGATCCACTCTGGCAACCCCCAAGAAGAACAGGCTCAAAGAAGAAGCCAGCATCACTCCAGGCTTCTACCAAAGTGTTACGCAGCCCCTCGTCGGGGATCTGGAGTCAATCTCCCTGCGTCCATACACCAGCGATCAGCTCACACATTATCCCTCGTCAATTCCCAATGCTACTGGCAAAGAGCGGTGTGCGGCAGATGAGGTGGCCGAGAGGTTAAGGCGATGGACTGCTAATCCATTGTGCTGTGCACGCGTGGGTTCGAATCCCATCCTCGTCGAGAGCTCTTTCTGCTTATGTTGATGCATCTTGTCAGGGTAAGATTGGCTGCCAAAGCAGGCATGATGCAATGCTCTTCTTTGGCTCAGTATTCACTTTAGTTCACCATGTGGTCTTGTTGCACAAGTCATGTTAAAGACAATGGTCTGCTAATACAGTAGTAGAAAGACGTTCTGCTTCCAGAATAGCAACATTCCTAATGGCCAACTTGCACTATACTGAAAACCAAGGGGAGGAGGTCGGTAAGCATATTGATTAGAACCACCTCCCTCAGTTGGCTTCATTCAATGTGAATTAGCAGTGGCTCTAGTCCACAGTCCCTTGGATGTCCAGTCTCCTCAGTCTGTCTCTAAGGCTGATGGCATTCAGTCACGTTAGCATGACAGTGGATTGTCAGCGAGCCGCCTTAGTCTCTCAGCCACCTCCTGGGCGCTTTGCAGATTTCAGGATTTGTGCCCCTTCCCTATTTTGATCATACAACAAGTATGGACAAAGTGTAGCCTGTAATAAGTAAGACATGTGGCACAGGGGAGTTAGCTCAAATGGTAGAGCGCTCGCTTAGCATGCGAGAGGTAGCGGGATCGACGCCCGCATTCTCCATTTGACACTTTGCTAGTCAGTGTCCCAATTGAATGCATGTGGCTTCCTTTGGCAAATCTTTATTTCACAGGTGTCGAACTCCAGGCCTCGAGGGCCGGTGTCCTGCAGGTTTCAGATGTATTCTTGATCCATCATAGGGGATTCAAATGGCTAAATTACCTCCTCAACATTTCTTGAAGTTCTCCAGAGGCCTGGTAATGAACTAATCATTTGATTCAGGTGTGTTGACCCAGGGTTATACCTAAAACCTGCAGGACACCGGCCCTCGAGGCCTGATGTTGTACACCCCAGGTTTATTTGCACTTCTCCGCTCACTACCTTTCAGGTACTACCATGTTAACGCTGGCTTCAAACCTCATCAATCTTTGACCATATGAAGTGATTGTCTCCCCTCTTACCCTCACAATACTGGCCGATGGCAGCAAAGAGTCCCCCGGCCCAGTCTGACATCTCTTTTCTCCAGAAGCAGCTGAAAGGGGCTTCCAGTGACACTCTCCTGGCGTACTGCGTAGGGCCCAGACTTGAATCGCTCGGAAATGTCTCGTGTGAGTTACGATTGCACCAAAGAGTCTTGTTGTAGTTGACAAGCCCAGAAAACATTGAAAGGGGGGTGTTGTGATTAGTTCCACCTGAGCTGAGGCTCCGTATGGCACGATGAAGCTGCAGTGCTCAACCCTCAATGGGGAATTAGCTCAAATGGTAGAGCGCTCGCTTTGCATGTGAGAGGCAGCGGGATCGATACCCGCATTCTCCAGGACACTTTTGGACATCCGCGAGGAGACCCAAAGCCATGCGTGTAGCCAATCCATTGGGTGTGGGTGGAGAACAAATTCAGGGGTGATTTGTCACACAAGGATAGCAGCAAGTGCGAAAGGCAAGCTTTAGAAGATGGTAGTGAGAGCTGCTCTGATGTGTGGCACAGATGGAGTCTGCAGAGTTGAAGATGATAAGCTTTTGCTTGGGAGTGTCCAGGATGGAACAGATGTGAAATGACCACGTGCGAGGGACAGCTGGGGTTGAGCCGTTTGCAGACGACGTTAGGCCAGCAAGGCTGAGGTGATTTGCACATGTGCAGAGGAGGGATATAAGATATACTGGGAAAAGGGTGTTAAATACGGAGCGGCTGGGCAGGAGAATAAGAGAAAGACCAAAGACAACGTTCATAGACGTAGCCAAGTAGGACATGCAGAGGGTTGGTGTGACAGAGGAGAATGCTAGGGGCAGGGTGAGATGGAGGCAGACGATCCACTCTGGCAACCCCCAAGAAGAACAGGCTCAAAGAAGAAGCCAGCATCACTCCAGGCTTCTACCAAAGTGTTACGCAGCCCCTCGTCGGGGATCTGGAGTCAATCTCCCTGCGTCCATACACCAGCGATCAGCTCACACATTATCCCTCGTCAATTCCCAATGCTACTGGCAAAGAGCGGTGTGCGGCAGATGAGGTGGCCGAGAGGTTAAGGCGATGGACTGCTAATCCATTGTGCTGTGCACGCGTGGGTTCGAATCCCATCCTCGTCGAGAGCTCTTTCTGCTTATGTTGATGCATCTTGTCAGTGTAAGATTGGCTGCCAAAGCAGGCATGATGCAATGCTCAGTTTTCATTTTAATTCACCATGTGGTCTTGCTGCACAAGTCATGTTAAAGACAATGGTCTGATAATACAGTAGTAGAAAGACGTTCTGCTTCCAGAATAGCAACATTCCTAATGGCCCACTTGCCCTACACTGAAAACCAAGGGGAGGAGGTCGGTAAGCATATTGATTAGAACCACCTCCCTCAGTTGGCTTCATTCAATGTGAATTAGCAGTGGCTCTAGTCCACAGTCCCTTGGATGTCCAGTCTCCTCAGTCTGTCTCTAAGGCTGATGGCATTCAGTCACGTTAGCATGACAGTGGATTGTCAGCGAGCCGCCTTAGTCTCTCAGCCACCTCCTGGGCGCTTTGCAGATTTCAGGATTTGTGCCCCTTCCCTATTTTGATCATACAACAAGTATGGACAAAGTGTAGCCTGTAATAAGTAAGACATGTGGCACAGGGGAGTTAGCTCAAATGGTAGAGCGCTCGCTTAGCATGCGAGAGGTAGCGGGATCGACGCCCGCATTCTCCATTTGACACTTTGCTAGTCAGTGTCCCTATTGAATGCATGTGGCTTCCTTTGGCAAATCTTTATTTCACAGGTGTCGAACTCCAGGCCTCGAGGGCCGGTGTCCTGCAGGTTTCAGATGTATTCTTGATCCATCATAGGGGATTCAAATGGCTAAATTACCTCCTCAACATTTCTTGAAGTTCTCCAGAGGCCTGGTAATGAACTAATCATTTGATTCAGGTGTGTTGACCCAGGGTTATACCTAAAACCTGCAGGACACCGGCCCTCGAGGCCTGATGTTGTACACCCCAGGTTTATTTGCACTTCTCCGCTCACTACCTTTCAGGTACTACCATGTTAACGCTGGCTTCAAACCTCATCAATCTTTGACCATATGAAGTGATTGTCTCCCCTCTTACCCTCACAATACTGGCCGATGGCAGCAAAGAGTCCCCCGGCCCAGTCTGACATCTCTTTTCTCCAGAAGCAGCTGAAAGGGGCTTCCAGTGACACTCTCCTGGCGTACTGCGTAGGGCCCAGACTTGAATCGCTCGGAAATGTCTCGTGTGAGTTACGATTGCACCAAAGAGTCTTGTTGTAGTTGACAAGCCCAGAAAACATTGAAAGGGGGGTGTTGTGATTAGTTCCACCTGAGCTGAGGCTCCGTATGGCACGATGAAGCTGCAGTGCTCAACCCTCAATGGGGAATTAGCTCAAATGGTAGAGCGCTCGCTTTGCATGTGAGAGGCAGCGGGATCGATACCCGCATTCTCCAGGACACTTTTGGACATCCGCGAGGAGACCCAAAGCCATGCGTGTAGCCAATCCATTGGGTGTGGGTGGAGAACAAATTCAGGGGTGATTTGTCACACAAGGATAGCAGCAAGTGCGAAAGGCAAGCTTTAGAAGATGGTAGTGAGAGCTGCTCTGATGTGTGGCACAGATGGAGTCTGCAGAGTTGAAGATGATAAGCTTTTGCTTGGGAGTGTCCAGGATGGAACAGATGTGAAATGACCACGTGCGAGGGACAGCTGGGGTTGAGCCGTTTGCAGACGACGTTAGGCCAGCAAGGCTGAGGTGATTTGCACATGTGCAGAGGAGGGATATAAGATATACTGGGAAAAGGGTGTTAAATACGGAGCGGCTGGGCAGGAGAATAAGAGAAAGACCAAAGACAACGTTCATAGACGTAGCCAAGTAGGACATGCAGAGGGTTGGTGTGACAGAGGAGAATGCTAGGGGCAGGGTGAGATGGAGGCAGACGATCCACTCTGGCAACCCCCAAGAAGAACAGGCTCAAAGAAGAAGCCAGCATCACTCCAGGCTTCTACCAAAGTGTTACGCAGCCCCTCGTCGGGGATCTGGAGTCAATCTCCCTGCGTCCATACACCAGCGATCAGCTCACACATTATCCCTCGTCAATTCCCAATGCTACTGGCAAAGAGCGGTGTGCGGCAGATGAGGTGGCCGAGAGGTTAAGGCGATGGACTGCTAATCCATTGTGCTGTGCACGCGTGGGTTCGAATCCCATCCTCGTCGAGAGCTCTTTCTGCTTATGTTGATGCATCTTGTCAGTGTAAGATTGGCTGCCAAAGCAGGCATGATGCAATGCTCTTCTTTGGCTCAGTATTCACTTTAGTTCACCATGTGGTCTTGTTGCACAGGTCATATTAAAGACAATGGTCTGCTAATACAGTAGCAGAAAGACATTCTGCTTCAAGAATAGCAACATTCCTAATGGCCAACTTGCCCTACACTGAAAACCAAGGGGAGGAGGTCGGTAAGCATATTGATTAGAACCACCTCCCTCAGTTGGCTTCATTCAATGTGAATTAGCAGTGGCTCTAGTCCACAGTCCCTTGGATGTCCAGTCTCCTCAGTCTGTCTCTAAGGCTGATGGCATTCAGTCACGTTAGCATGACAGTGGATTGTCAGCGAGCCGCCTTAGTCTCTCAGCCACCTCCTGGGCGCTTTGCAGATTTCAGGATTTGTGCCCCTTCCCTATTTTGATCATACAACAAGTATGGACAAAGTGTAGCCTGTAATAAGTAAGACATGTGGCACAGGGGAGTTAGCTCAAATGGTAGAGCGCTCGCTTAGCATGCGAGAGGTAGCGGGATCGACGCCCGCATTCTCCATTTGACACTTTGCTAGTCAGTGTCCCAATTGAATGCATGTGGCTTCCTTTGGCAAATCTTTATTTCACAGGTGTCGAACTCCAGGCCTCGAGGGCCGGTGTCCTGCAGGTTTCAGATGTATTCTTGATCCATCATAGGGGATTCAAATGGCTAAATTACCTCCTCAACATTTCTTGAAGTTCTCCAGAGGCCTGGTAATGAACTAATCATTTGATTCAGGTGTGTTGACCCAGGGTTATACCTAAAACCTGCAGGACACCGGCCCTCGAGGCCTGATGTTGTACACCCCAGGTTTATTTGCACTTCTCCGCTCACTACCTTTCAGGTACTACCATGTTAACGCTGGCTTCAAACCTCATCAATCTTTGACCATATGAAGTGATTGTCTCCCCTCTTACCCTCACAATACTGGCCGATGGCAGCAAAGAGTCCCCCGGCCCAGTCTGACATCTCTTTTCTCCAGAAGCAGCTGAAAGGGGCTTCCAGTGACACTCTCCTGGCGTACTGCGTAGGGCCCAGACTTGAATCGCTCGGAAATGTCTCGTGTGAGTTACGATTGCACCAAAGGGTCTTGTTGTAGTTGACAAGCCCAGAAAACATTGAAAGGGGGGTGTTGTGATTAGTTCCACCTGAGCTGAGGCTCCGTATGGCACGATGAAGCTGCAGTGCTCAACCCTCAATGGGGAATTAGCTCAAATGGTAGAGCGCTCGCTTTGCATGTGAGAGGCAGCGGGATCGATACCCGCATTCTCCAGGACACTTTTGGACATCCGCGAGGAGACCCAAAGCCATGCGTGTAGCCAATCCATTGGGTGTGGGTGGAGAACAAATTCAGGGGTGATTTGTCACACAAGGATAGCAGCAAGTGCGAAAGGCAAGCTTTAGAAGATGGTAGTGAGAGCTGCTCTGATGTGTGGCACAGATGGAGTCTGCAGAGTTGAAGATGATAAGCTTTTGCTTGGGAGTGTCCAGGATGGAACAGATGTGAAATGACCACGTGCGAGGGACAGCTGGGGTTGAGCCGTTTGCAGACGACGTTAGGCCAGCAAGGCTGAGGTGATTTGCACATGTGCAGAGGAGGGATATAAGATATACTGGGAAAAGGGTGTTAAATACGGAGCGGCTGGGCAGGAGAATAAGAGAAAGACCAAAGACAACGTTCATAGACGTAGCCAAGTAGGACATGCAGAGGGTTGGTGTGACAGAGGAGAATGCTAGGGGCAGGGTGAGATGGAGGCAGACGATCCACTCTGGCAACCCCCAAGAAGAACAGGCTCAAAGAAGAAGCCAGCATCACTCCAGGCTTCTACCAAAGTGTTACGCAGCCCCTCGTCGGGGATCTGGAGTCAATCTCCCTGCGTCCATACACCAGCGATCAGCTCACACATTATCCCTCGTCAATTCCCAATGCTACTGGCAAAGAGCGGTGTGCGGCAGATGAGGTGGCTGAGAGGTTAAGGCGATGGACTGCTAATCCATTGTGCTGTGCACGCGTGGGTTCGAATCCCATCCTCGTCGAGAGCTCTTTCTGCTTATGTTGATGCATCTTGTCAGTGTAAGATTGGCTGCCAAAGCAGGCATGATGCAATGCTCTTCTTTGGCTCAGTATTCACTTTAGTTCACCATGTGGTCTTGCTGCACAGGTCATGTTAAAGACAATGGTCTGCTAATACAGTAGTAGAAAGACATTCTGCTTCCAGAATAGCAACATTCCTAATGGCCAACTTGCCCTACACTGAAAACCAAGGGGAGGAGGTCGGTAAGCATATTGATTAGAACCACCTCCCTCAGTTGGCTTCATTCAATGTGAATTAGCAGTGGCTCTAGTCCACAGTCCCTTGGATGTCCAGTCTCCTCAGTCTGTCTCTAAGGCTGATGGCATTCAGTCACGTTAGCATGACAGTGGATTGTCAGCGAGCCGCCTTAGTCTCTCAGCCACCTCCTGGGCGCTTTGCAGATTTCAGGATTTGTGCCCCTTCCCTATTTTGATCATACAACAAGTATGGACAAAGTGTAGCCTGTAATAAGTAAGACATGTGGCACAGGGGAGTTAGCTCAAATGGTAGAGCGCTCGCTTAGCATGCGAGAGGTAGCGGGATCGACGCCCGCATTCTCCATTTGACACTTTGCTAGTCAGTGTCCCAATTGAATGCATGTGGCTTCCTTTGGCAAATCTTTATTTCACAGGTGTCGAACTCCAGGCCTCGAGGGCCGGTGTCCTGCAGGTTTCAGATGTATTCTTGATCCATCATAGGGGATTCAAATGGCTAAATTACCTCCTCAACATTTCTTGAAGTTCTCCAGAGGCCTGGTAATGAACTAATCATTTGATTCAGGTGTGTTGACCCAGGGTTATACCTAAAACCTGCAGGACACCGGCCCTCGAGGCCTGATGTTGTACACCCCAGGTTTATTTGCACTTCTCCGCTCACTACCTTTCAGGTACTACCATGTTAACGCTGGCTTCAAACCTCATCAATCTTTGACCATATGAAGTGATTGTCTCCCCTCTTACCCTCACAATACTGGCCGATGGCAGCAAAGAGTCCCCCGGCCCAGTCTGACATCTCTTTTCTCCAGAAGCAGCTGAAAGGGGCTTCCAGTGACACTCTCCTGGCGTACTGCGTAGGGCCCAGACTTGAATCGCTCGGAAATGTCTCGTGTGAGTTACGATTGCACCAAAGAGTCTTGTTGTAGTTGACAAGCCCAGAAAACATTGAAAGGGGGGTGTTGTGATTAGTTCCACCTGAGCTGAGGCTCCGTATGGCACGATGAAGCTGCAGTGCTCAACCCTCAATGGGGAATTAGCTCAAATGGTAGAGCGCTCGCTTTGCATGTGAGAGGCAGCGGGATCGATACCCGCATTCTCCAGGACACTTTTGGACATCCGCGAGGAGACCCAAAGCCATGCGTGTAGCCAATCCATTGGGTGTGGGTGGAGAACAAATTCAGGGGTGATTTGTCACACAAGGATAGCAGCAAGTGCGAAAGGCAAGCTTTAGAAGATGGTAGTGAGAGCTGCTCTGATGTGTGGCACAGATGGAGTCTGCAGAGTTGAAGATGATAAGCTTTTGCTTGGGAGTGTCCAGGATGGAACAGATGTGAAATGACCACGTGCGAGGGACAGCTGGGGTTGAGCCGTTTGCAGACGACGTTAGGCCAGCAAGGCTGAGGTGATTTGCACATGTGCAGAGGAGGGATATAAGATATACTGGGAAAAGGGTGTTAAATACGGAGCGGCTGGGCAGGAGAATAAGAGAAAGACCAAAGACAACGTTCATAGACGTAGCCAAGTAGGACATGCAGAGGGTTGGTGTGACAGAGGAGAATGCTAGGGGCAGGGTGAGATGGAGGCAGACGATCCACTCTGGCAACCCCCAAGAAGAACAGGCTCAAAGAAGAAGCCAGCATCACTCCAGGCTTCTACCAAAGTGTTACGCAGCCCCTCGTCGGGGATCTGGAGTCAATCTCCCTGCGTCCATACACCAGCGATCAGCTCACACATTATCCCTCGTCAATTCCCAATGCTACTGGCAAAGAGCGGTGTGCGGCAGATGAGGTGGCCGAGAGGTTAAGGCGATGGACTGCTAATCCATTGTGCTGTGCACGCGTGGGTTCGAATCCCATCCTCGTCGAGAGCTCTTTCTGCTTATGTTGATGCATCTTGTCAGTGTAAGATTGGCTGCCAAAGCAGGCATGATGCAATGCTCAGTTTTCATTTTAATTCACCATGTGGTCTTGCTGCACAAGTCATGTTAAAGACAATGGTCTGATAATACAGTAGTAGAAAGACGTTCTGCTTCCAGAATAGCAACATTCCTAATGGCCCACTTGCCCTACACTGAAAACCAAGGGGAGGAGGTCGGTAAGCATATTGATTAGAACCACCTCCCTCAGTTGGCTTCATTCAATGTGAATTAGCAGTGGCTCTAGTCCACAGTCCCTTGGATGTCCAGTCTCCTCAGTCTGTCTCTAAGGCTGATGGCATTCAGTCACGTTAGCATGACAGTGGATTGTCAGCGAGCCGCCTTAGTCTCTCAGCCACCTCCTGGGCGCTTTGCAGATTTCAGGATTTGTGCCCCTTCCCTATTTTGATCATACAACAAGTATGGACAAAGTGTAGCCTGTAATAAGTAAGACATGTGGCACAGGGGAGTTAGCTCAAATGGTAGAGCGCTCGCTTAGCATGCGAGAGGTAGCGGGATCGATGCCCGCATTCTCCATTTGACACTTTGCTAGTCAGTGTCCCAATTGAATGCATGTGGCTTCCTTTGGCAAATCTTTATTTCACAGGTGTCGAACTCCAGGCCTCGAGGGCCGGTGTCCTGCAGGTTTCAGATGTATTCTTGATCCATCATAGGGGATTCAAATGGCTAAATTACCTCCTCAACATTTCTTGAAGTTCTCCAGAGGCCTGGTAATGAACTAATCATTTGATTCAGGTGTGTTGACCCAGGGTTATACCTAAAACCTGCAGGACACCGGCCCTCGAGGCCTGATGTTGTACACCCCAGGTTTATTTGCACTTCTCCGCTCACTACCTTTCAGGTACTACCATGTTAACGCTGGCTTCAAACCTCATCAATCTTTGACCATATGAAGTGATTGTCTCCCCTCTTACCCTCACAATACTGGCCGATGGCAGCAAAGAGTCCCCCGGCCCAGTCTGACATCTCTTTTCTCCAGAAGCAGCTGAAAGGGGCTTCCAGTGACACTCTCCTGGCGTACTGCGTAGGGCCCAGACTTGAATCGCTCGGAAATGTCTCGTGTGAGTTACGATTGCACCAAAGAGTCTTGTTGTAGTTGACAAGCCCAGAAAACATTGAAAGGGGGGTGTTGTGATTAGTTCCACCTGAGCTGAGGCTCCGTATGGCACAATGAAGCTGCAGTGCTCAACCCTCAATGGGGAATTAGCTCAAATGGTAGAGCGCTCGCTTTGCATGTGAGAGGCAGCGGGATCGATACCCGCATTCTCCAGGACACTTTTGGACATCCGCGAGGAGACCCAAAGCCATGCGTGTAGCCAATCCATTGGGTGTGGGTGGAGAACAAATTCAGGGGTGATTTGTCACACAAGGATAGCAGCAAGTGCGAAAGGCAAGCTTTAGAAGATGGTAGTGAGAGCTGCTCTGATGTGTGGCACAGATGGAGTCTGCAGAGTTGAAGATGATAAGCTTTTGCTTGGGAGTGTCCAGGATGGAACAGATGTGAAATGACCACGTGCGAGGGACAGCTGGGGTTGAGCCGTTTGCAGACGACGTTAGGCCAGCAAGGCTGAGGTGATTTGCACATGTGCAGAGGAGGGATATAAGATATACTGGGAAAAGGGTGTTAAATACGGAGCGGCTGGGCAGGAGAATAAGAGAAAGACCAAAGACAACGTTCATAGACGTAGCCAAGTAGGACATGCAGAGGGTTGGTGTGACAGAGGAGAATGCTAGGGGCAGGGTGAGATGGAGGCAGACGATCCACTCTGGCAACCCCCAAGAAGAACAGGCTCAAAGAAGAAGCCAGCATCACTCCAGGCTTCTACCAAAGTGTTACGCAGCCCCTCGTCGGGGATCTGGAGTCAATCTCCCTGCGTCCATACACCAGCGATCAGCTCACACATTATCCCTCGTCAATTCCCAATGCTACTGGCAAAGAGCGGTGTGCGGCAGATGAGGTGGCCGAGAGGTTAAGGCGATGGACTGCTAATCCATTGTGCTGTGCACGCGTGGGTTCGAATCCCATCCTCGTCGAGAGCTCTTTCTGCTTATGTTGATGCATCTTGTCAGTGTAAGATTGGCTGCCAAAGCAGGCATGATGCAATGCTCTTCTTTGGCTCAGTATTCACTTTAGTTCACCATGTGGTCTTGCTGCACAGGTCATGTTAAAGACAATGGTCTGCTAATACAGTAGTAGAAAGACATTCTGCTTCCAGAATAGCAACATTCCTAATGGCCAACTTGCCCTACACTGAAAACCAAGGGGAGGAGGTCGGTAAGCATATTGATTAGAACCACCTCCCTCAGTTGGCTTCATTCAATGTGAATTAGCAGTGGCTCTAGTCCACAGTCCCTTGGATGTCCAGTCTCCTCAGTCTGTCTCTAAGGCTGATGGCATTCAGTCACGTTAGCATGACAGTGGATTGTCAGCGAGCCGCCTTAGTCTCTCAGCCACCTCCTGGGCGCTTTGCAGATTTCAGGATTTGTGCCCCTTCCCTATTTTGATCATACAACAAGTATGGACAAAGTGTAGCCTGTAATAAGTAAGACATGTGGCACAGGGGAGTTAGCTCAAATGGTAGAGCGCTCGCTTAGCATGCGAGAGGTAGCGGGATCGACGCCCGCATTCTCCATTTGACACTTTGCTAGTCAGTGTCCCAATTGAATGCATGTGGCTTCCTTTGGCAAATCTTTATTTCACAGGTGTCGAACTCCAGGCCTCGAGGGCCGGTGTCCTGCAGGTTTCAGATGTATTCTTGATCCATCATAGGGGATTCAAATGGCTAAATTACCTCCTCAACATTTCTTGAAGTTCTCCAGAGGCCTGGTAATGAACTAATCATTTGATTCAGGTGTGTTGACCCAGGGTTATACCTAAAACCTGCAGGACACCGGCCCTCGAGGCCTGATGTTGTACACCCCAGGTTTATTTGCACTTCTCCGCTCACTACCTTTCAGGTACTACCATGTTAACGCTGGCTTCAAACCTCATCAATCTTTGACCATATGAAGTGATTGTCTCCCCTCTTACCCTCACAATACTGGCCGATGGCAGCAAAGAGTCCCCCGGCCCAGTCTGACATCTCTTTTCTCCAGAAGCAGCTGAAAGGGGCTTCCAGTGACACTCTCCTGGCGTACTGCGTAGGGCCCAGACTTGAATCGCTCGGAAATGTCTCGTGTGAGTTACGATTGCACCAAAGAGTCTTGTTGTAGTTGACAAGCCCAGAAAACATTGAAAGGGGGGTGTTGTGATTAGTTCCACCTGAGCTGAGGCTCCGTATGGCACGATGAAGCTGCAGTGCTCAACCCTCAATGGGGAATTAGCTCAAATGGTAGAGCGCTCGCTTTGCATGTGAGAGGCAGCGGGATCGATACCCGCATTCTCCAGGACACTTTTGGACATCCGCGAGGAGACCCAAAGCCATGCGTGTAGCCAATCCATTGGGTGTGGGTGGAGAACAAATTCAGGGGTGATTTGTCACACAAGGATAGCAGCAAGTGCGAAAGGCAAGCTTTAGAAGATGGTAGTGAGAGCTGCTCTGATGTGTGGCACAGATGGAGTCTGCAGAGTTGAAGATGATAAGCTTTTGCTTGGGAGTGTCCAGGATGGAACAGATGTGAAATGACCACGTGCGAGGGACAGCTGGGGTTGAGCCGTTTGCAGACGACGTTAGGCCAGCAAGGCTGAGGTGATTTGCACATGTGCAGAGGAGGGATATAAGATATACTGGGAAAAGGGTGTTAAATACGGAGCGGCTGGGCAGGAGAATAAGAGAAAGACCAAAGACAACGTTCATAGACGTAGCCAAGTAGGACATGCAGAGGGTTGGTGTGACAGAGGAGAATGCTAGGGGCAGGGTGAGATGGAGGCAGACGATCCACTCTGGCAACCCCCAAGAAGAACAGGCTCAAAGAAGAAGCCAGCATCACTCCAGGCTTCTACCAAAGTGTTACGCAGCCCCTCGTCGGGGATCTGGAGTCAATCTCCCTGCGTCCATACACCAGCGATCAGCTCACACATTATCCCTCGTCAATTCCCAATGCTACTGGCAAAGAGCGGTGTGCGGCAGATGAGGTGGCCGAGAGGTTAAGGCGATGGACTGCTAATCCATTGTGCTGTGCACGCGTGGGTTCGAATCCCATCCTCGTCGAGAGCTCTTTCTGCTTATGTTGATGCATCTTGTCAGTGTAAGATTGGCTGCCAAAGCAGGCATGATGCAATGCTCTTCTTTGGCTCAGTATTCACTTTAGTTCACCATGTGGTCTTGTTGCACAGGTCATATTAAAGACAATGGTCTGCTAATACAGTAGCAGAAAGACATTCTGCTTCAAGAATAGCAACATTCCTAATGGCCAACTTGCCCTACACTGAAAACCAAGGGGAGGAGGTCGGTAAGCATATTGATTAGAACCACCTCCCTCAGTTGGCTTCATTCAATGTGAATTAGCAGTGGCTCTAGTCCACAGTCCCTTGGATGTCCAGTCTCCTCAGTCTGTCTCTAAGGCTGATGGCATTCAGTCACGTTAGCATGACAGTGGATTGTCAGCGAGCCGCCTTAGTCTCTCAGCCACCTCCTGGGCGCTTTGCAGATTTCAGGATTTGTGCCCCTTCCCTATTTTGATCATACAACAAGTATGGACAAAGTGTAGCCTGTAATAAGTAAGACATGTGGCACAGGGGAGTTAGCTCAAATGGTAGAGCGCTCGCTTAGCATGCGAGAGGTAGCGGGATCGACGCCCGCATTCTCCATTTGACACTTTGCTAGTCAGTGTCCCAATTGAATGCATGTGGCTTCCTTTGGCAAATCTTTATTTCACAGGTGTCGAACTCCAGGCCTCGAGGGCCGGTGTCCTGCAGGTTTCAGATGTATTCTTGATCCATCATAGGGGATTCAAATGGCCAAATTACCTCCTCAACATTTCTTGAAGTTCTCCAGAGGCCTGGTAATGAACTAATCATTTGATTCAGGTGTGTTGACCCAGGGTTATACCTAAAACCTGCAGGACACCGGCCCTCGAGGCCTGATGTTGTACACCCCAGGTTTATTTGCACTTCTCCGCTCACTACCTTTCAGGTACTACCATGTTAACGCTGGCTTCAAACCTCATCAATCTTTGACCATATGAAGTGATTGTCTCCCCTCTTACCCTCACAATACTGGCCGATGGCAGCAAAGAGTCCCCCGGCCCAGTCTGACATCTCTTTTCTCCAGAAGCAGCTGAAAGGGGCTTCCAGTGACACTCTCCTGGCGTACTGCGTAGGGCCCAGACTTGAATCGCTCGGAAATGTCTCGTGTGAGTTACGATTGCACCAAAGAGTCTTGTTGTAGTTGACAAGCCCAGAAAACATTGAAAGGGGGGTGTTGTGATTAGTTCCACCTGAGCTGAGGCTCCGTATGGCACGATGAAGCTGCAGTGCTCAACCCTCAATGGGGAATTAGCTCAAATGGTAGAGCGCTCGCTTTGCATGTGAGAGGCAGCGGGATCGATACCCGCATTCTCCAGGACACTTTTGGACATCCGCGAGGAGACCCAAAGCCATGCGTGTAGCCAATCCATTGGGTGTGGGTGGAGAACAAATTCAGGGGTGATTTGTCACACAAGGATAGCAGCAAGTGCGAAAGGCAAGCTTTAGAAGATGGTAGTGAGAGCTGCTCTGATGTGTGGCACAGATGGAGTCTGCAGAGTCGAAGATGATAAGCTTTTGCTTGGGAGTGTCCAGGATGGAACAGATGTGAAATGACCACGTGCGAGGGACAGCTGGGGTTGAGCCGTTTGCAGACGACGTTAGGCCAGCAAGGCTGAGGTGATTTGCACATGTGCAGAGGAGGGATATAAGATATACTGGGAAAAGGGTGTTAAATACGGAGCGGCTGGGCAGGAGAATAAGAGAAAGACCAAAGACAACGTTCATAGACGTAGCCAAGTAGGACATGCAGAGGGTTGGTGTGACAGAGGAGAATGCTAGGGGCAGGGTGAGATGGAGGCAGACGATCCACTCTGGCAACCCCCAAGAAGAACAGGCTCAAAGAAGAAGCCAGCATCACTCCAGGCTTCTACCAAAGTGTTACGCAGCCCCTCGTCGGGGATCTGGAGTCAATCTCCCTGCGTCCATACACCAGCGATCAGCTCACACATTATCCCTCGTCAATTCCCAATGCTACTGGCAAAGAGCGGTGTGCGGCAGATGAGGTGGCCGAGAGGTTAAGGCGATGGACTGCTAATCCATTGTGCTGTGCACGCGTGGGTTCGAATCCCATCCTCGTCGAGAGCTCTTTCTGCTTATGTTGATGCATCTTGTCAGTGTAAGATTGGCTGCCAAAGCAGGCATGATGCAATGCTCTTCTTTGGCTCAGTATTCACTTTAGTTCACCATGTGGTCTTGCTGCACAGGTCATGTTAAAGACAATGGTCTGCTAATACAGTAGTAGAAAGACATTCTGCTTCCAGAATAGCAACATTCCTAATGGCCAACTTGCCCTACACTGAAAACCAAGGGGAGGAGGTCGGTAAGCATATTGATTAGAACCACCTCCCTCAGTTGGCTTCATTCAATGTGAATTAGCAGTGGCTCTAGTCCACAGTCCCTTGGATGTCCAGTCTCCTCAGTCTGTCTCTAAGGCTGATGGCATTCAGTCACGTTAGCATGACAGTGGATTGTCAGCGAGCCGCCTTAGTCTCTCAGCCACCTCCTGGGCGCTTTGCAGATTTCAGGATTTGTGCCCCTTCCCTATTTTGATCATACAACAAGTATGGACAAAGTGTAGCCTGTAATAAGTAAGACATGTGGCACAGGGGAGTTAGCTCAAATGGTAGAGCGCTCGCTTAGCATGCGAGAGGTAGCGGGATCGACGCCCGCATTCTCCATTTGACACTTTGCTAGTCAGTGTCCCAATTGAATGCATGTGGCTTCCTTTGGCAAATCTTTATTTCACAGGTGTCGAACTCCAGGCCTCGAGGGCCGGTGTCCTGCAGGTTTCAGATGTATTCTTGATCCATCATAGGGGATTCAAATGGCTAAATTACCTCCTCAACATTTCTTGAAGTTCTCCAGAGGCCTGGTAATGAACTAATCATTTGATTCAGGTGTGTTGACCCAGGGTTATACCTAAAACCTGCAGGACACCGGCCCTCGAGGCCTGATGTTGTACACCCCAGGTTTATTTGCACTTCTCCGCTCACTACCTTTCAGGTACTACCATGTTAACGCTGGCTTCAAACCTCATCAATCTTTGACCATATGAAGTGATTGTCTCCCCTCTTACCCTCACAATACTGGCCGATGGCAGCAAAGAGTCCCCCGGCCCAGTCTGACATCTCTTTTCTCCAGAAGCAGCTGAAAGGGGCTTCCAGTGACACTCTCCTGGCGTACTGCGTAGGGCCCAGACTTGAATCGCTCGGAAATGTCTCGTGTGAGTTACGATTGCACCAAAGAGTCTTGTTGTAGTTGACAAGCCCAGAAAACATTGAAAGGGGGGTGTTGTGATTAGTTCCACCTGAGCTGAGGCTCCGTATGGCACGATGAAGCTGCAGTGCTCAACCCTCAATGGGGAATTAGCTCAAATGGTAGAGCGCTCGCTTTGCATGTGAGAGGCAGCGGGATCGATACCCGCATTCTCCAGGACACTTTTGGACATCCGCGAGGAGACCCAAAGCCATGCGTGTAGCCAATCCATTGGGTGTGGGTGGAGAACAAATTCAGGGGTGATTTGTCACACAAGGATAGCAGCAAGTGCGAAAGGCAAGCTTTAGAAGATGGTAGTGAGAGCTGCTCTGATGTGTGGCACAGATGGAGTCTGCAGAGTTGAAGATGATAAGCTTTTGCTTGGGAGTGTCCAGGATGGAACAGATGTGAAATGACCACGTGCGAGGGACAGCTGGGGTTGAGCCGTTTGCAGACGACGTTAGGCCAGCAAGGCTGAGGTGATTTGCACATGTGCAGAGGAGGGATATAAGATATACTGGGAAAAGGGTGTTAAATACGGAGCGGCTGGGCAGGAGAATAAGAGAAAGACCAAAGACAACGTTCATAGACGTAGCCAAGTAGGACATGCAGAGGGTTGGTGTGACAGAGGAGAATGCTAGGGGCAGGGTGAGATGGAGGCAGACGATCCACTCTGGCAACCCCCAAGAAGAACAGGCTCAAAGAAGAAGCCAGCATCACTCCAGGCTTCTACCAAAGTGTTACGCAGCCCCTCGTCGGGGATCTGGAGTCAATCTCCCTGCGTCCATACACCAGCGATCAGCTCACACATTATCCCTCGTCAATTCCCAATGCTACTGGCAAAGAGCGGTGTGCGGCAGATGAGGTGGCCGAGAGGTTAAGGCGATGGACTGCTAATCCATTGTGCTGTGCACGCGTGGGTTCGAATCCCATCCTCGTCGAGAGCTCTTTCTGCTTATGTTGATGCATCTTGTCAGTGTAAGATTGGCTGCCAAAGCAGGCATGATGCAATGCTCTTCTTTGGCTCAGTATTCACTTTAGTTCACCATGTGGTCTTGTTGCACAGGTCATATTAAAGACAATGGTCTGCTAATACAGTAGCAGAAAGACATTCTGCTTCAAGAATAGCAACATTCCTAATGGCCAACTTGCCCTACACTGAAAACCAAGGGGAGGAGGTCGGTAAGCATATTGATTAGAACCACCTCCCTCAGTTGGCTTCATTCAATGTGAATTAGCAGTGGCTCTAGTCCACAGTCCCTTGGATGTCCAGTCTCCTCAGTCTGTCTCTAAGGCTGATGGCATTCAGTCACGTTAGCATGACAGTGGATTGTCAGCGAGCCGCCTTAGTCTCTCAGCCACCTCCTGGGCGCTTTGCAGATTTCAGGATTTGTGCCCCTTCCCTATTTTGATCATACAACAAGTATGGACAAAGTGTAGCCTGTAATAAGTAAGACATGTGGCACAGGGGAGTTAGCTCAAATGGTAGAGCGCTCGCTTAGCATGCGAGAGGTAGCGGGATCGACGCCCGCATTCTCCATTTGACACTTTGCTAGTCAGTGTCCCAATTGAATGCATGTGGCTTCCTTTGGCAAATCTTTATTTCACAGGTGTCGAACTCCAGGCCTCGAGGGCCGGTGTCCTGCAGGTTTCAGATGTATTCTTGATCCATCATAGGGGATTCAAATGGCTAAATTACCTCCTCAACATTTCTTGAAGTTCTCCAGAGGCCTGGTAATGAACTAATCATTTGATTCAGGTGTGTTGACCCAGGGTTATACCTAAAACCTGCAGGACACCGGCCCTCGAGGCCTGATGTTGTACACCCCAGGTTTATTTGCACTTCTCCGCTCACTACCTTTCAGGTACTACCATGTTAACGCTGGCTTCAAACCTCATCAATCTTTGACCATATGAAGTGATTGTCTCCCCTCTTACCCTCACAATACTGGCCGATGGCAGCAAAGAGTCCCCCGGCCCAGTCTGACATCTCTTTTCTCCAGAAGCAGCTGAAAGGGGCTTCCAGTGACACTCTCCTGGCGTACTGCGTAGGGCCCAGACTTGAATCGCTCGGAAATGTCTCGTGTGAGTTACGATTGCACCAAAGAGTCTTGTTGTAGTTGACAAGCCCAGAAAACATTGAAAGGGGGGTGTTGTGATTAGTTCCACCTGAGCTGAGGCTCCGTATGGCACGATGAAGCTGCAGTGCTCAACCCTCAATGGGGAATTAGCTCAAATGGTAGAGCGCTCGCTTTGCATGTGAGAGGCAGCGGGATCGATACCCGCATTCTCCAGGACACTTTTGGACATCCGCGAGGAGACCCAAAGCCATGCGTGTAGCCAATCCATTGGGTGTGGGTGGAGAACAAATTCAGGGGTGATTTGTCACACAAGGATAGCAGCAAGTGCGAAAGGCAAGCTTTAGAAGATGGTAGTGAGAGCTGCTCTGATGTGTGGCACAGATGGAGTCTGCAGAGTTGAAGATGATAAGCTTTTGCTTGGGAGTGTCCAGGATGGAACAGATGTGAAATGACCACGTGCGAGGGACAGCTGGGGTTGAGCCGTTTGCAGACGACGTTAGGCCAGCAAGGCTGAGGTGATTTGCACATGTGCAGAGGAGGGATATAAGATATACTGGGAAAAGGGTGTTAAATACGGAGCGGCTGGGCAGGAGAATAAGAGAAAGACCAAAGACAACGTTCATAGACGTAGCCAAGTAGGACATGCAGAGGGTTGGTGTGACAGAGGAGAATGCTAGGGGCAGGGTGAGATGGAGGCAGACGATCCACTCTGGCAACCCCCAAGAAGAACAGGCTCAAAGAAGAAGCCAGCATCACTCCAGGCTTCTACCAAAGTGTTACGCAGCCCCTCGTCGGGGATCTGGAGTCAATCTCCCTGCGTCCATACACCAGCGATCAGCTCACACATTATCCCTCGTCAATTCCCAATGCTACTGGCAAAGAGCGGTGTGCGGCAGATGAGGTGGCCGAGAGGTTAAGGCGATGGACTGCTAATCCATTGTGCTGTGCACGCGTGGGTTCGAATCCCATCCTCGTCGAGAGCTCTTTCTGCTTATGTTGATGCATCTTGTCAGTGTAAGATTGGCTGCCAAAGCAGGCATGATGCAATGCTCAGTTTTCATTTTAATTCACCATGTGGTCTTGCTGCACAAGTCATGTTAAAGACAATGGTCTGATAATACAGTAGTAGAAAGACGTTCTGCTTCCAGAATAGCAACATTCCTAATGGCCCACTTGCCCTACACTGAAAACCAAGGGGAGGAGGTCGGTAAGCATATTGATTAGAACCACCTCCCTCAGTTGGCTTCATTCAATGTGAATTAGCAGTGGCTCTAGTCCACAGTCCCTTGGATGTCCAGTCTCCTCAGTCTGTCTCTAAGGCTGATGGCATTCAGTCACGTTAGCATGACAGTGGATTGTCAGCGAGCCGCCTTAGTCTCTCAGCCACCTCCTGGGCGCTTTGCAGATTTCAGGATTTGTGCCCCTTCCCTATTTTGATCATACAACAAGTATGGACAAAGTGTAGCCTGTAATAAGTAAGACATGTGGCACAGGGGAGTTAGCTCAAATGGTAGAGCGCTCGCTTAGCATGCGAGAGGTAGCGGGATCGACGCCCGCATTCTCCATTTGACACTTTGCTAGTCAGTGTCCCTATTGAATGCATGTGGCTTCCTTTGGCAAATCTTTATTTCACAGGTGTCGAACTCCAGGCCTCGAGGGCCGGTGTCCTGCAGGTTTCAGATGTATTCTTGATCCATCATAGGGGATTCAAATGGCTAAATTACCTCCTCAACATTTCTTGAAGTTCTCCAGAGGCCTGGTAATGAACTAATCATTTGATTCAGGTGTGTTGACCCAGGGTTATACCTAAAACCTGCAGGACACCGGCCCTCGAGGCCTGATGTTGTACACCCCAGGTTTATTTGCACTTCTCCGCTCACTACCTTTCAGGTACTACCATGTTAACGCTGGCTTCAAACCTCATCAATCTTTGACCATATGAAGTGATTGTCTCCCCTCTTACCCTCACAATACTGGCCGATGGCAGCAAAGAGTCCCCCGGCCCAGTCTGACATCTCTTTTCTCCAGAAGCAGCTGAAAGGGGCTTCCAGTGACACTCTCCTGGCGTACTGCGTAGGGCCCAGACTTGAATCGCTCGGAAATGTCTCGTGTGAGTTACGATTGCACCAAAGAGTCTTGTTGTAGTTGACAAGCCCAGAAAACATTGAAAGGGGGGTGTTGTGATTAGTTCCACCTGAGCTGAGGCTCCGTATGGCACAATGAAGCTGCAGTGCTCAACCCTCAATGGGGAATTAGCTCAAATGGTAGAGCGCTCGCTTTGCATGTGAGAGGCAGCGGGATCGATACCCGCATTCTCCAGGACACTTTTGGACATCCGCGAGGAGACCCAAAGCCATGCGTGTAGCCAATCCATTGGGTGTGGGTGGAGAACAAATTCAGGGGTGATTTGTCACACAAGGATAGCAGCAAGTGCGAAAGGCAAGCTTTAGAAGATGGTAGTGAGAGCTGCTCTGATGTGTGGCACAGATGGAGTCTGCAGAGTTGAAGATGATAAGCTTTTGCTTGGGAGTGTCCAGGATGGAACAGATGTGAAATGACCACGTGCGAGGGACAGCTGGGGTTGAGCCGTTTGCAGACGACGTTAGGCCAGCAAGGCTGAGGTGATTTGCACATGTGCAGAGGAGGGATATAAGATATACTGGGAAAAGGGTGTTAAATACGGAGCGGCTGGGCAGGAGAATAAGAGAAAGACCAAAGACAACGTTCATAGACGTAGCCAAGTAGGACATGCAGAGGGTTGGTGTGACAGAGGAGAATGCTAGGGGCAGGGTGAGATGGAGGCAGACGATCCACTCTGGCAACCCCCAAGAAGAACAGGCTCAAAGAAGAAGCCAGCATCACTCCAGGCTTCTACCAAAGTGTTACGCAGCCCCTCGTCGGGGATCTGGAGTCAATCTCCCTGCGTCCATACACCAGCGATCAGCTCACACATTATCCCTCGTCAATTCCCAATGCTACTGGCAAAGAGCGGTGTGCGGCAGATGAGGTGGCCGAGAGGTTAAGGCGATGGACTGCTAATCCATTGTGCTGTGCACGCGTGGGTTCGAATCCCATCCTCGTCGAGAGCTCTTTCTGCTTATGTTGATGCATCTTGTCAGTGTAAGATTGGCTGCCAAAGCAGGCATGATGCAATGCTCTTCTTTGGCTCAGTATTCACTTTAGTTCACCATGTGGTCTTGCTGCACAGGTCATGTTAAAGACAATGGTCTGCTAATACAGTAGTAGAAAGACATTCTGCTTCCAGAATAGCAACATTCCTAATGGCCAACTTGCCCTACACTGAAAACCAAGGGGAGGAGGTCGGTAAGCATATTGATTAGAACCACCTCCCTCAGTTGGCTTCATTCAATGTGAATTAGCAGTGGCTCTAGTCCACAGTCCCTTGGATGTCCAGTCTCCTCAGTCTGTCTCTAAGGCTGATGGCATTCAGTCACGTTAGCATGACAGTGGATTGTCAGCGAGCCGCCTTAGTCTCTCAGCCACCTCCTGGGCGCTTTGCAGATTTCAGGATTTGTGCCCCTTCCCTATTTTGATCATACAACAAGTATGGACAAAGTGTAGCCTGTAATAAGTAAGACATGTGGCACAGGGGAGTTAGCTCAAATGGTAGAGCGCTCGCTTAGCATGCGAGAGGTAGCGGGATCGACGCCCGCATTCTCCATTTGACACTTTGCTAGTCAGTGTCCCAATTGAATGCATGTGGCTTCCTTTGGCAAATCTTTATTTCACAGGTGTCGAACTCCAGGCCTCGAGGGCCGGTGTCCTGCAGGTTTCAGATGTATTCTTGATCCATCATAGGGGATTCAAATGGCTAAATTACCTCCTCAACATTTCTTGAAGTTCTCCAGAGGCCTGGTAATGAACTAATCATTTGATTCAGGTGTGTTGACCCAGGGTTATACCTAAAACCTGCAGGACACCGGCCCTCGAGGCCTGATGTTGTACACCCCAGGTTTATTTGCACTTCTCCGCTCACTACCTTTCAGGTACTACCATGTTAACGCTGGCTTCAAACCTCATCAATCTTTGACCATATGAAGTGATTGTCTCCCCTCTTACCCTCACAATACTGGCCGATGGCAGCAAAGAGTCCCCCGGCCCAGTCTGACATCTCTTTTCTCCAGAAGCAGCTGAAAGGGGCTTCCAGTGACACTCTCCTGGCGTACTGCGTAGGGCCCAGACTTGAATCGCTCGGAAATGTCTCGTGTGAGTTACGATTGCACCAAAGAGTCTTGTTGTAGTTGACAAGCCCAGAAAACATTGAAAGGGGGGTGTTGTGATTAGTTCCACCTGAGCTGAGGCTCCGTATGGCACGATGAAGCTGCAGTGCTCAACCCTCAATGGGGAATTAGCTCAAATGGTAGAGCGCTCGCTTTGCATGTGAGAGGCAGCAGGATCGATACCCGCATTCTCCAGGACACTTTTGGACATCCGCGAGGAGACCCAAAGCCATGCGTGTAGCCAATCCATTGGGTGTGGGTGGAGAACAAATTCAGGGGTGATTTGTCACACAAGGATAGCAGCAAGTGCGAAAGGCAAGCTTTAGAAGATGGTAGTGAGAGCTGCTCTGATGTGTGGCACAGATGGAGTCTGCAGAGTTGAAGATGATAAGCTTTTGCTTGGGAGTGTCCAGGATGGAACAGATGTGAAATGACCACGTGCGAGGGACAGCTGGGGTTGAGCCGTTTGCAGACGACGTTAGGCCAGCAAGGCTGAGGTGATTTGCACATGTGCAGAGGAGGGATATAAGATATACTGGGAAAAGGGTGTTAAATACGGAGCGGCTGGGCAGGAGAATAAGAGAAAGACCAAAGACAACGTTCATAGACGTAGCCAAGTAGGACATGCAGAGGGTTGGTGTGACAGAGGAGAATGCTAGGGGCAGGGTGAGATGGAGGCAGACGATCCACTCTGGCAACCCCCAAGAAGAACAGGCTCAAAGAAGAAGCCAGCATCACTCCAGGCTTCTACCAAAGTGTTACGCAGCCCCTCGTCGGGGATCTGGAGTCAATCTCCCTGCGTCCATACACCAGCGATCAGCTCACACATTATCCCTCGTCAATTCCCAATGCTACTGGCAAAGAGCGGTGTGCGGCAGATGAGGTGGCCGAGAGGTTAAGGCGATGGACTGCTAATCCATTGTGCTGTGCACGCGTGGGTTCGAATCCCATCCTCGTCGAGAGCTCTTTCTGCTTATGTTGATGCATCTTGTCAGGGTAAGATTGGCTGCCAAAGCAGGCATGATGCAATGCTCAGTTTTCATTTTAATTCACCATGTGGTCTTGCTGCACAAGTCATGTTAAAGACAATGGTCTGATAATACAGTAGTAGAAAGACGTTCTGCTTCCAGAATAGCAACATTCCTAATGGCCCACTTGCCCTACACTGAAAACCAAGGGGAGGAGGTCGGTAAGCATATTGATTAGAACCACCTCCCTCAGTTGGCTTCATTCAATGTGAATTAGCAGTGGCTCTAGTCCACAGTCCCTTGGATGTCCAGTCTCCTCAGTCTGTCTCTAAGGCTGATGGCATTCAGTCACGTTAGCATGACAGTGGATTGTCAGCGAGCCGCCTTAGTCTCTCAGCCACCTCCTGGGCGCTTTGCAGATTTCAGGATTTGTGCCCCTTCCCTATTTTGATCATACAACAAGTATGGACAAAGTGTAGCCTGTAATAAGTAAGACATGTGGCACAGGGGAGTTAGCTCAAATGGTAGAGCGCTCGCTTAGCATGCGAGAGGTAGCGGGATCGACGCCCGCATTCTCCATTTGACACTTTGCTAGTCAGTGTCCCAATTGAATGCATGTGGCTTCCTTTGGCAAATCTTTATTTCACAGGTGTCGAACTCCAGGCCTCGAGGGCCGGTGTCCTGCAGGTTTCAGATGTATTCTTGATCCATCATAGGGGATTCAAATGGCTAAATTACCTCCTCAACATTTCTTGAAGTTCTCCAGAGGTCTGGTAATGAACTAATCATTTGATTCAGGTGTGTTGACCCAGGGTTATACCTAAAACCTGCAGGACACCGGCCCTCGAGGCCTGATGTTGTACACCCCAGGTTTATTTGCACTTCTCCGCTCACTACCTTTCAGGTACTACCATGTTAACGCTGGCTTCAAACCTCATCAATCTTTGACCATATGAAGTGATTGTCTCCCCTCTTACCCTCACAATACTGGCCGATGGCAGCAAAGAGTCCCCCGGCCCAGTCTGACATCTCTTTTCTCCAGAAGCAGCTGAAAGGGGCTTCCAGTGACACTCTCCTGGCGTACTGCGTAGGGCCCAGACTTGAATCGCTCGGAAATGTCTCGTGTGAGTTACGATTGCACCAAAGAGTCTTGTTGTAGTTGACAAGCCCAGAAAACATTGAAAGGGGGGTGTTGTGATTAGTTCCACCTGAGCTGAGGCTCCGTATGGCACGATGAAGCTGCAGTGCTCAACCCTCAATGGGGAATTAGCTCAAATGGTAGAGCGCTCGCTTTGCATGTGAGAGGCAGCGGGATCGATACCCGCATTCTCCAGGACACTTTTGGACATCCGCGAGGAGACCCAAAGCCATGCGTGTAGCCAATCCATTGGGTGTGGGTGGAGAACAAATTCAGGGGTGATTTGTCACACAAGGATAGCAGCAAGTGCGAAAGGCAAGCTTTAGAAGATGGTAGTGAGAGCTGCTCTGATGTGTGGCACAGATGGAGTCTGCAGAGTTGAAGATGATAAGCTTTTGCTTGGGAGTGTCCAGGATGGAACAGATGTGAAATGACCACGTGCGAGGGACAGCTGGAGTTGAGCCGTTTGCAGACGACGTTAGGCCAGCAAGGCTGAGGTGATTTGCACATGTGCAGAGGAGGGATATAAGATATACTGGGAAAAGGGTGTTAAATACGGAGCGGCTGGGCAGGAGAATAAGAGAAAGACCAAAGACAACGTTCATAGACGTAGCCAAGTAGGACATGCAGAGGGTTGGTGTGACAGAGGAGAATGCTAGGGGCAGGGTGAGATGGAGGCAGACGATCCACTCTGGCAACCCCCAAGAAGAACAGGCTCAAAGAAGAAGCCAGCATCACTCCAGGCTTCTACCAAAGTGTTACGCAGCCCCTCGTCGGGGATCTGGAGTCAATCTCCCTGCGTCCATACACCAGCGATCAGCTCACACATTATCCCTCGTCAATTCCCAATGCTACTGGCAAAGAGCAGTGTGCGGCAGATGAGGTGGCCGAGAGGTTAAGGCGATGGACTGCTAATCCATTGTGCTGTGCACGCGTGGGTTCGAATCCCATCCTCGTCGAGAGCTCTTTCTGCTTATGTTGATGCATCTTGTCAGTGTAAGATTGGCTGCCAAAGCAGGCATGATGCAATGCTCTTCTTTGGCTCAGTATTCACTTTAGTTCACCATGTGGTCTTGTTGCACAGGTCATGTTAAAGACAATGGTCTGCTAATACAGTAGTAGAAAGACGTTCTGCTTCCAGAATAGCAACATTCCTAATGGCCAACTTGCCCTATACTGAAAACCAAGGGGAGGAGGTCGGTAAGCATATTGATTAGAACCACCTCCCTCAGTTGGCTTCATTCAATGTGAATTAGCAGTGGCTCTAGTCCACAGTCCCTTGGATGTCCAGTCTCCTCAGTCTGTCTCTAAGGCTGATGGCATTCAGTCACGTTAGCATGACAGTGGATTGTCAGCGAGCCGCCTTAGTCTCTCAGCCACCTCCTGGGCGCTTTGCAGATTTCAGGATTTGTGCCCCTTCCCTATTTTGATCATACAACAAGTATGGACAAAGTGTAGCCTGTAATAAGTAAGACATGTGGCACAGGGGAGTTAGCTCAAATGGTAGAGCGCTCGCTTAGCATGCGAGAGGTAGCGGGATCGACGCCCGCATTCTCCATTTGACACTTTGCTAGTCAGTGTCCCTATTGAATGCATGTGGCTTCCTTTGGCAAATCTTTATTTCACAGGTGTCGAACTCCAGGCCTCGAGGGCCGGTGTCCTGCAGGTTTCAGATGTATTCTTGATCCATCATAGGGGATTCAAATGGCTAAATTACCTCCTCAACATTTCTTGAAGTTCTCCAGAGGCCTGGTAATGAACTAATCATTTGATTCAGGTGTGTTGACCCAGGGTTATACCTAAAACCTGCAGGACACCGGCCCTCGAGGCCTGATGTTGTACACCCCAGGTTTATTTGCACTTCTCCGCTCACTACCTTTCAGGTACTACCATGTTAACGCTGGCTTCAAACCTCATCAATCTTTGACCATATGAAGTGATTGTCTCCCCTCTTACCCTCACAATACTGGCCGATGGCAGCAAAGAGTCCCCCGGCCCAGTCTGACATCTCTTTTCTCCAGAAGCAGCTGAAAGGGGCTTCCAGTGACACTCTCCTGGCGTACTGCGTAGGGCCCAGACTTGAATCGCTCGGAAATGTCTCGTGTGAGTTACGATTGCACCAAAGAGTCTTGTTGTAGTTGACAAGCCCAGAAAACATTGAAAGGGGGGTGTTGTGATTAGTTCCACCTGAGCTGAGGCTCCGTATGGCACGATGAAGCTGCAGTGCTCAACCCTCAATGGGGAATTAGCTCAAATGGTAGAGCGCTCGCTTTGCATGTGAGAGGCAGCGGGATCGATACCCGCATTCTCCAGGACACTTTTGGACATCCGCGAGGAGACCCAAAGCCATGCGTGTAGCCAATCCATTGGGTGTGGGTGGAGAACAAATTCAGGGGTGATTTGTCACACAAGGATAGCAGCAAGTGCGAAAGGCAAGCTTTAGAAGATGGTAGTGAGAGCTGCTCTGATGTGTGGCACAGATGGAGTCTGCAGAGTCGAAGATGATAAGCTTTTGCTTGGGAGTGTCCAGGATGGAACAGATGTGAAATGACCACGTGCGAGGGACAGCTGGGGTTGAGCCGTTTGCAGACGACGTTAGGCCAGCAAGGCTGAGGTGATTTGCACATGTGCAGAGGAGGGATATAAGATATACTGGGAAAAGGGTGTTAAATACGGAGCGGCTGGGCAGGAGAATAAGAGAAAGACCAAAGACAACGTTCATAGACGTAGCCAAGTAGGACATGCAGAGGGTTGGTGTGACAGAGGAGAATGCTAGGGGCAGGGTGAGATGGAGGCAGACGATCCACTCTGGCAACCCCCAAGAAGAACAGGCTCAAAGAAGAAGCCAGCATCACTCCAGGCTTCTACCAAAGTGTTACGCAGCCCCTCGTCGGGGATCTGGAGTCAATCTCCCTGCGTCCATACACCAGCGATCAGCTCACACATTATCCCTCGTCAATTCCCAATGCTACTGGCAAAGAGCGGTGTGCGGCAGATGAGGTGGCCGAGAGGTTAAGGCGATGGACTGCTAATCCATTGTGCTGTGCACGCGTGGGTTCGAATCCCATCCTCGTCGAGAGCTCTTTCTGCTTATGTTGATGCATCTTGTCAGGGTAAGATTGGCTGCCAAAGCAGGCATGATGCAATGCTCAGTTTTCATTTTAATTCACCATGTGGTCTTGCTGCACAAGTCATGTTAAAGACAATGGTCTGATAATACAGTAGTAGAAAGACGTTCTGCTTCCAGAATAGCAACATTCCTAATGGCCCACTTGCCCTACACTGAAAACCAAGGGGAGGAGGTCGGTAAGCATATTGATTAGAACCACCTCCCTCAGTTGGCTTCATTCAATGTGAATTAGCAGTGGCTCTAGTCCACAGTCCCTTGGATGTCCAGTCTCCTCAGTCTGTCTCTAAGGCTGATGGCATTCAGTCACGTTAGCATGACAGTGGATTGTCAGCGAGCCGCCTTAGTCTCTCAGCCACCTCCTGGGCGCTTTGCAGATTTCAGGATTTGTGCCCCTTCCCTATTTTGATCATACAACAAGTATGGACAAAGTGTAGCCTGTAATAAGTAAGACATGTGGCACAGGGGAGTTAGCTCAAATGGTAGAGCGCTCGCTTAGCATGCGAGAGGTAGCGGGATCGACGCCCGCATTCTCCATTTGACACTTTGCTAGTCAGTGTCCCAATTGAATGCATGTGGCTTCCTTTGGCAAATCTTTATTTCACAGGTGTCGAACTCCAGGCCTCGAGGGCCGGTGTCCTGCAGGTTTCAGATGTATTCTTGATCCATCATAGGGGATTCAAATGGCTAAATTACCTCCTCAACATTTCTTGAAGTTCTCCAGAGGTCTGGTAATGAACTAATCATTTGATTCAGGTGTGTTGACCCAGGGTTATACCTAAAACCTGCAGGACACCGGCCCTCGAGGCCTGATGTTGTACACCCCAGGTTTATTTGCACTTCTCCGCTCACTACCTTTCAGGTACTACCATGTTAACGCTGGCTTCAAACCTCATCAATCTTTGACCATATGAAGTGATTGTCTCCCCTCTTACCCTCACAATACTGGCCGATGGCAGCAAAGAGTCCCCCGGCCCAGTCTGACATCTCTTTTCTCCAGAAGCAGCTGAAAGGGGCTTCCAGTGACACTCTCCTGGCGTACTGCGTAGGGCCCAGACTTGAATCGCTCGGAAATGTCTCGTGTGAGTTACGATTGCACCAAAGAGTCTTGTTGTAGTTGACAAGCCCAGAAAACATTGAAAGGGGGGTGTTGTGATTAGTTCCACCTGAGCTGAGGCTCCGTATGGCACGATGAAGCTGCAGTGCTCAACCCTCAATGGGGAATTAGCTCAAATGGTAGAGCGCTCGCTTTGCATGTGAGAGGCAGCGGGATCGATACCCGCATTCTCCAGGACACTTTTGGACATCCGCGAGGAGACCCAAAGCCATGCGTGTAGCCAATCCATTGGGTGTGGGTGGAGAACAAATTCAGGGGTGATTTGTCACACAAGGATAGCAGCAAGTGCGAAAGGCAAGCTTTAGAAGATGGTAGTGAGAGCTGCTCTGATGTGTGGCACAGATGGAGTCTGCAGAGTTGAAGATGATAAGCTTTTGCTTGGGAGTGTCCAGGATGGAACAGATGTGAAATGACCACGTGCGAGGGACAGCTGGAGTTGAGCCGTTTGCAGACGACGTTAGGCCAGCAAGGCTGAGGTGATTTGCACATGTGCAGAGGAGGGATATAAGATATACTGGGAAAAGGGTGTTAAATACGGAGCGGCTGGGCAGGAGAATAAGAGAAAGACCAAAGACAACGTTCATAGACGTAGCCAAGTAGGACATGCAGAGGGTTGGTGTGACAGAGGAGAATGCTAGGGGCAGGGTGAGATGGAGGCAGACGATCCACTCTGGCAACCCCCAAGAAGAACAGGCTCAAAGAAGAAGCCAGCATCACTCCAGGCTTCTACCAAAGTGTTACGCAGCCCCTCGTCGGGGATCTGGAGTCAATCTCCCTGCGTCCATACACCAGCGATCAGCTCACACATTATCCCTCGTCAATTCCCAATGCTACTGGCAAAGAGCAGTGTGCGGCAGATGAGGTGGCCGAGAGGTTAAGGCGATGGACTGCTAATCCATTGTGCTGTGCACGCGTGGGTTCGAATCCCATCCTCGTCGAGAGCTCTTTCTGCTTATGTTGATGCATCTTGTCAGTGTAAGATTGGCTGCCAAAGCAGGCATGATGCAATGCTCTTCTTTGGCTCAGTATTCACTTTAGTTCACCATGTGGTCTTGTTGCACAGGTCATGTTAAAGACAATGGTCTGCTAATACAGTAGTAGAAAGACGTTCTGCTTCCAGAATAGCAACATTCCTAATGGCCAACTTGCCCTATACTGAAAACCAAGGGGAGGAGGTCGGTAAGCATATTGATTAGAACCACCTCCCTCAGTTGGCTTCATTCAATGTGAATTAGCAGTGGCTCTAGTCCACAGTCCCTTGGATGTCCAGTCTCCTCAGTCTGTCTCTAAGGCTGATGGCATTCAGTCACGTTAGCATGACAGTGGATTGTCAGCGAGCCGCCTTAGTCTCTCAGCCACCTCCTGGGCGCTTTGCAGATTTCAGGATTTGTGCCCCTTCCCTATTTTGATCATACAACAAGTATGGACAAAGTGTAGCCTGTAATAAGTAAGACATGTGGCACAGGGGAGTTAGCTCAAATGGTAGAGCGCTCGCTTAGCATGCGAGAGGTAGCGGGATCGACGCCCGCATTCTCCATTTGACACTTTGCTAGTCAGTGTCCCTATTGAATGCATGTGGCTTCCTTTGGCAAATCTTTATTTCACAGGTGTCGAACTCCAGGCCTCGAGGGCCGGTGTCCTGCAGGTTTCAGATGTATTCTTGATCCATCATAGGGGATTCAAATGGCTAAATTACCTCCTCAACATTTCTTGAAGTTCTCCAGAGGCCTGGTAATGAACTAATCATTTGATTCAGGTGTGTTGACCCAGGGTTATACCTAAAACCTGCAGGACACCGGCCCTCGAGGCCTGATGTTGTACACCCCAGGTTTATTTGCACTTCTCCGCTCACTACCTTTCAGGTACTACCATGTTAACGCTGGCTTCAAACCTCATCAATCTTTGACCATATGAAGTGATTGTCTCCCCTCTTACCCTCACAATACTGGCCGATGGCAGCAAAGAGTCCCCCGGCCCAGTCTGACATCTCTTTTCTCCAGAAGCAGCTGAAAGGGGCTTCCAGTGACACTCTCCTGGCGTACTGCGTAGGGCCCAGACTTGAATCGCTCGGAAATGTCTCGTGTGAGTTACGATTGCACCAAAGAGTCTTGTTGTAGTTGACAAGCCCAGAAAACATTGAAAGGGGGGTGTTGTGATTAGTTCCACCTGAGCTGAGGCTCCGTATGGCACGATGAAGCTGCAGTGCTCAACCCTCAATGGGGAATTAGCTCAAATGGTAGAGCGCTCGCTTTGCATGTGAGAGGCAGCGGGATCGATACCCGCATTCTCCAGGACACTTTTGGACATCCGCGAGGAGACCCAAAGCCATGCGTGTAGCCAATCCATTGGGTGTGGGTGGAGAACAAATTCAGGGGTGATTTGTCACACAAGGATAGCAGCAAGTGCGAAAGGCAAGCTTTAGAAGATGGTAGTGAGAGCTGCTCTGATGTGTGGCACAGATGGAGTCTGCAGAGTCGAAGATGATAAGCTTTTGCTTGGGAGTGTCCAGGATGGAACAGATGTGAAATGACCACGTGCGAGGGACAGCTGGGGTTGAGCCGTTTGCAGACGACGTTAGGCCAGCAAGGCTGAGGTGATTTGCACATGTGCAGAGGAGGGATATAAGATATACTGGGAAAAGGGTGTTAAATACGGAGCGGCTGGGCAGGAGAATAAGAGAAAGACCAAAGACAACGTTCATAGACGTAGCCAAGTAGGACATGCAGAGGGTTGGTGTGACAGAGGAGAATGCTAGGGGCAGGGTGAGATGGAGGCAGACGATCCACTCTGGCAACCCCCAAGAAGAACAGGCTCAAAGAAGAAGCCAGCATCACTCCAGGCTTCTACCAAAGTGTTACGCAGCCCCTCGTCGGGGATCTGGAGTCAATCTCCCTGCGTCCATACACCAGCGATCAGCTCACACATTATCCCTCGTCAATTCCCAATGCTACTGGCAAAGAGCGGTGTGCGGCAGATGAGGTGGCCGAGAGGTTAAGGCGATGGACTGCTAATCCATTGTGCTGTGCACGCGTGGGTTCGAATCCCATCCTCGTCGAGAGCTCTTTCTGCTTATGTTGATGCATCTTGTCAGGGTAAGATTGGCTGCCAAAGCAGGCATGATGCAATGCTCTTCTTTGGCTCAGTATTCACTTTAGTTCACCATGTGGTCTTGTTGCACAAGTCATGTTAAAGACAATGGTCTGCTAATACAGTAGTAGAAAGACGTTCTGCTTCCAGAATAGCAACATTCCTAATGGCCAACTTGCCCTATACTGAAAACCAAGGGGAGGAGGTCGGTAAGCATATTGATTAGAACCACCTCCCTCAGTTGGCTTCATTCAATGTGAATTAGCAGTGGCTCTAGTCCACAGTCCCTTGGATGTCCAGTCTCCTCAGTCTGTCTCTAAGGCTGATGGCATTCAGTCACGTTAGCATGACAGTGGATTGTCAGCGAGCCGCCTTAGTCTCTCAGCCACCTCCTGGGCGCTTTGCAGATTTCAGGATTTGTGCCCCTTCCCTATTTTGATCATACAACAAGTATGGACAAAGTGTAGCCTGTAATAAGTAAGACATGTGGCACAGGGGAGTTAGCTCAAATGGTAGAGCGCTCGCTTAGCATGCGAGAGGTAGCGGGATCGACGCCCGCATTCTCCATTTGACACTTTGCTAGTCAGTGTCCCTATTGAATGCATGTGGCTTCCTTTGGCAAATCTTTATTTCACAGGTGTCGAACTCCAGGCCTCGAGGGCCGGTGTCCTGCAGGTTTCAGATGTATTCTTGATCCATCATAGGGGATTCAAATGGCTAAATTACCTCCTCAACATTTCTTGAAGTTCTCCAGAGGCCTGGTAATGAACTAATCATTTGATTCAGGTGTGTTGACCCAGGGTTATACCTAAAACCTGCAGGACACCGGCCCTCGAGGCCTGATGTTGTACACCCCAGGTTTATTTGCACTTCTCCGCTCACTACCTTTCAGGTACTACCATGTTAACGCTGGCTTCAAACCTCATCAATCTTTGACCATATGAAGTGATTGTCTCCCCTCTTACCCTCACAATACTGGCCGATGGCAGCAAAGAGTCCCCCGGCCCAGTCTGACATCTCTTTTCTCCAGAAGCAGCTGAAAGGGGCTTCCAGTGACACTCTCCTGGCGTACTGCGTAGGGCCCAGACTTGAATCGCTCGGAAATGTCTCGTGTGAGTTACGATTGCACCAAAGAGTCTTGTTGTAGTTGACAAGCCCAGAAAACATTGAAAGGGGGGTGTTGTGATTAGTTCCACCTGAGCTGAGGCTCCGTATGGCACGATGAAGCTGCAGTGCTCAACCCTCAATGGGGAATTAGCTCAAATGGTAGAGCGCTCGCTTTGCATGTGAGAGGCAGCGGGATCGATACCCGCATTCTCCAGGACACTTTTGGACATCCGCGAGGAGACCCAAAGCCATGCGTGTAGCCAATCCATTGGGTGTGGGTGGAGAACAAATTCAGGGGTGATTTGTCACACAAGGATAGCAGCAAGTGCGAAAGGCAAGCTTTAGAAGATGGTAGTGAGAGCTGCTCTGATGTGTGGCACAGATGGAGTCTGCAGAGTCGAAGATGATAAGCTTTTGCTTGGGAGTGTCCAGGATGGAACAGATGTGAAATGACCACGTGCGAGGGACAGCTGGGGTTGAGCCGTTTGCAGACGACGTTAGGCCAGCAAGGCTGAGGTGATTTGCACATGTGCAGAGGAGGGATATAAGATATACTGGGAAAAGGGTGTTAAATACGGAGCGGCTGGGCAGGAGAATAAGAGAAAGACCAAAGACAACGTTCATAGACGTAGCCAAGTAGGACATGCAGAGGGTTGGTGTGACAGAGGAGAATGCTAGGGGCAGGGTGAGATGGAGGCAGACGATCCACTCTGGCAACCCCCAAGAAGAACAGGCTCAAAGAAGAAGCCAGCATCACTCCAGGCTTCTACCAAAGTGTTACGCAGCCCCTCGTCGGGGATCTGGAGTCAATCTCCCTGCGTCCATACACCAGCGATCAGCTCACACATTATCCCTCGTCAATTCCCAATGCTACTGGCAAAGAGCGGTGTGCGGCAGATGAGGTGGCCGAGAGGTTAAGGCGATGGACTGCTAATCCATTGTGCTGTGCACGCGTGGGTTCGAATCCCATCCTCGTCGAGAGCTCTTTCTGCTTATGTTGATGCATCTTGTCAGGGTAAGATTGGCTGCCAAAGCAGGCATGATGCAATGCTCTTCTTTGGCTCAGTATTCACTTTAGTTCACCATGTGGTCTTGTTGCACAAGTCATGTTAAAGACAATGGTCTGCTAATACAGTAGTAGAAAGACGTTCTGCTTCCAGAATAGCAACATTCCTAATGGCCAACTTGCCCTATACTGAAAACCAAGGGGAGGAGGTCGGTAAGCATATTGATTAGAACCACCTCCCTCAGTTGGCTTCATTCAATGTGAATTAGCAGTGGCTCTAGTCCACAGTCCCTTGGATGTCCAGTCTCCTCAGTCTGTCTCTAAGGCTGATGGCATTCAGTCACGTTAGCATGACAGTGGATTGTCAGCGAGCCGCCTTAGTCTCTCAGCCACCTCCTGGGCGCTTTGCAGATTTCAGGATTTGTGCCCCTTCCCTATTTTGATCATACAACAAGTATGGACAAAGTGTAGCCTGTAATAAGTAAGACATGTGGCACAGGGGAGTTAGCTCAAATGGTAGAGCGCTCGCTTAGCATGCGAGAGGTAGCGGGATCGACGCCCGCATTCTCCATTTGACACTTTGCTAGTCAGTGTCCCTATTGAATGCATGTGGCTTCCTTTGGCAAATCTTTATTTCACAGGTGTCGAACTCCAGGCCTCGAGGGCCGGTGTCCTGCAGGTTTCAGATGTATTCTTGATCCATCATAGGGGATTCAAATGGCTAAATTACCTCCTCAACATTTCTTGAAGTTCTCCAGAGGCCTGGTAATGAACTAATCATTTGATTCAGGTGTGTTGACCCAGGGTTATACCTAAAACCTGCAGGACACCGGCCCTCGAGGCCTGATGTTGTACACCCCAGGTTTATTTGCACTTCTCCGCTCACTACCTTTCAGGTACTACCATGTTAACGCTGGCTTCAAACCTCATCAATCTTTGACCATATGAAGTGATTGTCTCCCCTCTTACCCTCACAATACTGGCCGATGGCAGCAAAGAGTCCCCCGGCCCAGTCTGACATCTCTTTTCTCCAGAAGCAGCTGAAAGGGGCTTCCAGTGACACTCTCCTGGCGTACTGCGTAGGGCCCAGACTTGAATCGCTCGGAAATGTCTCGTGTGAGTTACGATTGCACCAAAGAGTCTTGTTGTAGTTGACAAGCCCAGAAAACATTGAAAGGGGGGTGTTGTGATTAGTTCCACCTGAGCTGAGGCTCCGTATGGCACGATGAAGCTGCAGTGCTCAACCCTCAATGGGGAATTAGCTCAAATGGTAGAGCGCTCGCTTTGCATGTGAGAGGCAGCGGGATCGATACCCGCATTCTCCAGGACACTTTTGGACATCCGCGAGGAGACCCAAAGCCATGCGTGTAGCCAATCCATTGGGTGTGGGTGGAGAACAAATTCAGGGGTGATTTGTCACACAAGGATAGCAGCAAGTGCGAAAGGCAAGCTTTAGAAGATGGTAGTGAGAGCTGCTCTGATGTGTGGCACAGATGGAGTCTGCAGAGTTGAAGATGATAAGCTTTTGCTTGGGAGTGTCCAGGATGGAACAGATGTGAAATGACCACGTGCGAGGGACAGCTGGGGTTGAGCCGTTTGCAGACGACGTTAGGCCAGCAAGGCTGAGGTGATTTGCACATGTGCAGAGGAGGGATATAAGATATACTGGGAAAAGGGTGTTAAATACGGAGCGGCTGGGCAGGAGAATAAGAGAAAGACCAAAGACAACGTTCATAGACGTAGCCAAGTAGGACATGCAGAGGGTTGGTGTGACAGAGGAGAATGCTAGGGGCAGGGTGAGATGGAGGCAGACGATCCACTCTGGCAACCCCCAAGAAGAACAGGCTCAAAGAAGAAGCCAGCATCACTCCAGGCTTCTACCAAAGTGTTACGCAGCCCCTCGTCGGGGATCTGGAGTCAATCTCCCTGCGTCCATACACCAGCGATCAGCTCACACATTATCCCTCGTCAATTCCCAATGCTACTGGCAAAGAGCGGTGTGCGGCAGATGAGGTGGCCGAGAGGTTAAGGCGATGGACTGCTAATCCATTGTGCTGTGCACGCGTGGGTTCGAATCCCATCCTCGTCGAGAGCTCTTTCTGCTTATGTTGATGCATCTTGTCAGTGTAAGATTGGCTGCCAAAGCAGGCATGATGCAATGCTCAGTTTTCATTTTAATTCACCATGTGGTCTTGCTGCACAAGTCATGTTAAAGACAATGGTCTGATAATACAGTAGTAGAAAGACGTTCTGCTTCCAGAATAGCAACATTCCTAATGGCCCACTTGCCCTACACTGAAAACCAAGGGGAGGAGGTCGGTAAGCATATTGATTAGAACCACCTCCCTCAGTTGGCTTCATTCAATGTGAATTAGCAGTGGCTCTAGTCCACAGTCCCTTGGATGTCCAGTCTCCTCAGTCTGTCTCTAAGGCTGATGGCATTCAGTCACGTTAGCATGACAGTGGATTGTCAGCGAGCCGCCTTAGTCTCTCAGCCACCTCCTGGGCGCTTTGCAGATTTCAGGATTTGTGCCCCTTCCCTATTTTGATCATACAACAAGTATGGACAAAGTGTAGCCTGTAATAAGTAAGACATGTGGCACAGGGGAGTTAGCTCAAATGGTAGAGCGCTCGCTTAGCATGCGAGAGGTAGCGGGATCGACGCCCGCATTCTCCATTTGACACTTTGCTAGTCAGTGTCCCAATTGAATGCATGTGGCTTCCTTTGGCAAATCTTTATTTCACAGGTGTCGAACTCCAGGCCTCGAGGGCCGGTGTCCTGCAGGTTTCAGATGTATTCTTGATCCATCATAGGGGATTCAAATGGCTAAATTACCTCCTCAACATTTCTTGAAGTTCTCCAGAGGCCTGGTAATGAACTAATCATTTGATTCAGGTGTGTTGACCCAGGGTTATACCTAAAACCTGCAGGACACCGGCCCTCGAGGCCTGATGTTGTACACCCCAGGTTTATTTGCACTTCTCCGCTCACTACCTTTCAGGTACTACCATGTTAACGCTGGCTTCAAACCTCATCAATCTTTGACCATATGAAGTGATTGTCTCCCCTCTTACCCTCACAATACTGGCCGATGGCAGCAAAGAGTCCCCCGGCCCAGTCTGACATCTCTTTTCTCCAGAAGCAGCTGAAAGGGGCTTCCAGTGACACTCTCCTGGCGTACTGCGTAGGGCCCAGACTTGAATCGCTCGGAAATGTCTCGTGTGAGTTACGATTGCACCAAAGAGTCTTGTTGTAGTTGACAAGCCCAGAAAACATTGAAAGGGGGGTGTTGTGATTAGTTCCACCTGAGCTGAGGCTCCGTATGGCACGATGAAGCTGCAGTGCTCAGCTCAAAAGTTGATTCTGAAAACAGAGCCTTTCAGCACCGGCGGCGGGAGGCTGAATATATGTCTTCAAACATTGCTGGTAAACCCGTGTGTCTTATTTGTGGAGCTAATGTGGCTGTAATCAGAGGCGGATCCAGACATTTGAAACACCCGGGGCTTAGCCCTAAAGGGTAGTATGCATGTGGGATTTTTTTTTTTTTTTTTTTTGGGGGGGGGGGGGGGGGGGGGTTAGAAATGACTGAAAGATTAAGTGGCTCTGTTTGGAGTTTTGTTCAAAAAAGAATGACGTCATATAGGGAGAAATATATATCAAATCTGCAGGACACCTTAAACTAGTTTTTTAATTAAGCAGCGAGGCAGAACAAAGTCAGGGCTGTATCAACACACGAGGACTAAACCCCAATTCAACCAGACCCAGAACTGATCCGGAATTAAAACAGGACTACAATAGTTCAAAATCAGGACTACTGAGGACTTAACCAAGACAGAACCACAATCAGAACTAGATGATAGTACCACTAGAAATTATCATAGACCTGCACTATACGTATTTTTTAATTCTACCAAAGTACACTATTTAGATTGAGAAAAGTTTATATAATTATTTAGCCTTGTTTTGCAAACAACTTAACTTAATAAATATAGAATTTGAAAAGTAACAAACCTAAAAAGAAACACTAGGTACGAGATACATGAGGACCTATGATACGGTGATACTTTTGGTAAACAACCATGTGACTAACATGTGTGTCTCACCTGCTCTTGTTCCACTTCTGTTCTGTCCTCATTCTCCATCTCCCTCTCTCTCCCTCTCTGTTCCTCTCTCTCCCTCTCTGTTCCTCTCTCCCTCTTTGTGCTGACAATCATCAAATATACAGATATTTACAAACTCTTCAGATAAAAACACTTTTTTAATTGTAACATCAAATCAGACTAAATGTTTATTTTTTAGATAAATATAAAAACATATTTGTTAAATTTAAGAGTAAAGAGAGAAACTGTCTGTATTTCTTAATTGTAAATGGCACCAAATTGTATTCAAACTGAGCCACACTTATGGAGCTCCACAGTTCTGTTCCTGGTGTTTTGTTGACATCTCTTGATGTTCCCATGTCACAGAAACAGCCTCTGTGTTTTGCCTTATATGCATCCACAGGTGTGCCACCAGTTTACTCACATGGACTCTACTAACCTATCAGAAGCTTCTTCAGCTCAGAATGGAATCGTCTGCAGTTTCTTATTAATTAACAATAAACTTAGTGTACATGTACTCCTAAATTTAATGAAAGTGATAAAAAATAGAAGCTCTCTCTCTCTTTATTCTGACATTTAACTAATTCAAAATATATTTCAATATTTATCTAAAACAAAAGTTTACTCTAAATTGATGTTGTACAGTAAAAATGTTCTTGTGTTTTCCATAAAGTGTAAATATCTGGTTTCAACTGTGAATATACTGCTGTGTATTGAAGTTCCTCTTGTTTTGCTTAGAAATATACTGAACAACATACAAAGCATAATATATAAAATACTACCAGAGTTGTTTCTTTGAAAGAAGCCCCTTATATCCATGCTTGTATATCAGTGCATTACTGAAGCCGATTTATTTAGCCGTGGAGGGAAACAACTGAAAATATGAAATAAACACACTTGTAAGCTGAGACTCTCTAAAGAAACAGCATTGTTGTTGTTCGGCTTTTCATTTCGCCATTTGTTGATTCACTTGAAGAGCAAGTAAGGTAATATGGGTCAAGTGATCAGTTTCATATCAATCTTTCGTGATGCACCGTCATATTTACATTATTTGTACAGTACGAATGATTTGCTTTGGTACCAGGGCCCTGTTTCAGGAAGCCGGTTTAGAAAACTCAGAGTGAAAAACGATACGCAGGGTTGAGTAACCCCGAACTGTCCAACTCGGAATATTCGGTTTCAGAAAGGCTGATAACAATTAGTTCAGTCAACGCGGAGTTGCTTTAACCCCAAGTGAAGCGCGCGGACGAGGATACATAAAGCCCTGATAAGCGGAGCACAGATTAAGCGAGTCACCATGGAGACGGAGGGAAAGAAGGCGCGGTCAATGTATTTCACAGCGCTTGAGGCCGAAATTCTGATGGCAGTATATGCCGATAACATGCAAATTCCGCGGAAAAAAGTAACACAGCCTCAGCTGCAAAAGCATGCATGGCAAAACATAGCCGACAGAGTCAATGCGTGAGTGTTAATTTAAACATTGATCGAGGGATTTCCACCCATTTAACACGTTATTTTATCATATGTTATTTTATTTGTTATTTTATACATTTTATTTTGTGATGTGATGTGAGCGCAGGTGCAACCCAACAGGCCCCAAACGTGCCTGGCAGCAAGTAAAAATGAAATATAAAAATATAGTCCAAACAGGTAAGGTGTAATTGTATTATGAGCCATAGTGCTTGGTCTGTTTGTCCCATGTAAATCAATTGCAGTTAGAGGCTACATTAATTTTCTTTCTGTAAGCACTTATTGAAATTATCTGAGCACATTACAAGTACATATTTGCTTACTCTGTATGCTCAAATGTGGCCCGTTATAGCCAACAGAAAAAAAGCGGAGGCCCGAAAAACAGGTGGGGGTCCTCCACCACCACCACTCACAGAGGCTGAGCAGTTGGCCCTCAGCCAAAACAGTGGGCGCCCTGTGGCTGAAGGCATCTCTGCGGGGACATCCTCTGAGTCAATAACCCCGCAAGACACAAGTGCCTACATAGGGGGTAAATTCAAAATAATACATGATGTGCATACATCCTTTCTTCACAGTCACCTTTGCAGTGCTACTCATTCATTTGATAAACTCTTTACCATAATGGATTATTTTGTAGTGAAGTTATTTTCCTACTGATTTTGCCTTCCCTCAGTCTTGGTTGTCTTTGAGAGCATAATGACAATGAAGTGTAAGGTGATTGGTATGTTTGTTAATTGCCATTTGGTCCCTTGTAAGTTATAAGTGACCTGTATAAACCTCATATTCTATCAGTTGATGGTGATGGTGTACTGCATCTGGTGCAGCCTCCTGTTGAGCCAGACCAACATGCAGTTGTGAGTAATACTCCACAGATTATATGAGTTTACAGTAGAACAGCAATGTTGTCTATTTCTTTACTACAGGAAAATAATGAAGAAACATTGACAGCTGTTACAGAGGAGGAAGCAACAGAGACACTTTATGAGGTTTACATCTTTTAATACTTTGTGTACAGGAAACACAGGTGACCAATAAAGCCAGTTGAACAAAAAATCTGTTTATTCTTCTTTCAACATGTTGAGGTGATGGGTCAAAAGAAATGATTGTGACATATGGTGTCTCTGACTGCGCTTCCATCTTGTATGTCCGTGGGAGGGTCAGGATGTTCATGGTTTGGATCACTGCTGATGTTTGGTTCAGAAGGACAGTGTTCTCCTCTAATTGTGGCAATGTTGTGAAGAATCACACATGCCACAATAATGTCACATGCCCTTTCTGGGGTGACCCTGAGTCTTTGCAGGCACTGGAACCGGGCCTTAAGCATTCCGATAGTCATTTCAATTCTGGCTCTTGTCCTGCAATTAGCCAGATTATGTCGCTGCTGTGGGCCCGGTTCAGGGTCAGGGTAAGGGGTAAGCAAATAGGGTAAACATGGATACCCCCTATCACCAAGCAAGTAGCCAGTGAACTCTCCTAAGACAGAAGGATGCACTTCAGTTCAAATGTCCCTGAAGCAATTGGTCTTTATATATTTTAAAGTATTCTCAACTCACCATGTCCAAATTTTGTGCTCAGTGTACATTCACGGAATATTTGTGAGTCATGGACAGAGCCTGGCCACTTGGCTTCCACATTTGTGATAATGTTGGCAGCATCACATATGATCTTCACAGTGCAGAGAACACAAACTAGCATCCATTACTATAATGAAATAATTTGTTAGTTTGACATGCTACAGGGAACTATGTACCTGCACATTAATGCTGTGGAAAGACTTCCTGTTCACATAGTCTCCTTCATTTACTGAAGGAGCAATGATTGGAATGTGAGTGCCATCTGTACAGCCAATCACGCCTGGGAACCCTGAAAATAAATGTAAAATTTAAGTAGTAGTCCAAGTATCACCACATCATGAATTAAGTTTTGTTCATCCTGATACCTGCAATTTTGTGGCATCCCTCTTTGATAAATCTTGTGGGTCTGTGACCGGGGAACACCACAAACGAGTACAGGAGACGTTTCAGTGCAACTGTAACATTCCTGACTGCCCGACAGACGGTAGCCTTGGAAACGTGCTCAGCGTCACCAATATTATACAGAAAGCTCCCGTTTGCAAAAAACCGAAGTGCAATACAAATAATATGCAATGAACTGAGAGGATGTCCGCGATGTGTCACATGAGCAATATTAGGCCTGAGGATGTTATCCAAATGAATTATAGATTGTGCTGAGAAACAGTAACGTTCACACAGAAAATCATCAGGAAATGATAAAATGTCCAAACGCGCTCTAATCACTCTCTCCCGGCGGAGAGCTCTGCAGAGAATTTGGGCTTCAACATCTACTGGCTCTTCAAGGAAGTGGCACGCCATGTCCGACACTTCCTACTGTCAGGTTTCCGACAAAGGGGCGGAGACAGTCAGGGTTAGTTGTAGTAAACCTGCTAGGGGGCAGGTTAGCTTCACGGAGTGTGTCGTCATAGTGACTCACTCAGGCTGCAGCTGAACTCGCTTTGTGAAACCGAAAACCCAGAGTTTTCGTTAACTCAGGGTATACTTACTCAGTTTTTCCACTAAACCGGCTTCCTGAAACAGGGCCCTGGTCGAACTTCAGTTCCCCTCTGTCTGCCTGGCTCCGTTTCTCCAACAGCGCACTTGTAGGCAGCAGCTGCCCCGCCCCCTCGCTTAGTGTCTGAGCTCGGATCATACCAATATTAGGGGGGATTCACGCACAGTTGTAAATTCCCACAGTGTGCACTATGTGCTTCGAATATTGTGTGTAGTTTTTTGTTTTATACAGCTGTCAGCCAGGCATCTAACTATGAAAAAATTACACTCCAAAAGACCCCGGGCTTCTGACAAAACAACCCGGGCTTAAGCCCAGTAAGACACCCCCGCTCCGCCAATGGCTGTAATTAAGGGATTTAATTTAAGATGGCACTACCAGACAAAACGTCAGGATAAGCTGAAAAACCAAAATCCAGAGCAGAAACTACAGAAGGTAGAAGAGCTAAAGAAGAATCTTTGTACAATATAAAGCGCCATGAGGCGACTGCTGTTGTGATTTGGCGCTATACAAATAAAATTGAATTGAATCTGACATTCCAGCAGATGATTTTCATCAGAGCAAAATCACAAAGTGAAGCTGTTGTGTCGCAAGTTTTATTGTAGCAGAGGAGCCAAATCAGCCCGGTACCACTCTGAAGAGCTGCATGATGAAGCTGTGCGACGTCTTCTGTCCAGACAAAATGCAGATTTTGGCAAATGTGAGCCTGAGCAGAAATACGATTGCTGATCGGGTTTGTGAGATGGCCACTGATTTAGGAACACAGTTGTGTGAAAGAAGCAAAAACTTCACTGCATACTCTCTTGCTGTGGATGAAAGTACAGACATGATGGACATTGCACAGCTGACCATCTTCATCCGTGGAGAGGAAATATTGGAAATTAAATCGATGCACGGGACAACGACAGGAAAAGACATTTTTAAAAGTATTTCAAAGTGTAACTGACATGAAACTGCGCTGGGATAACAGATGGAGCGCTGGTGTTGTGCAGGATGTAAGATCTAGTAAGGATGCAGGAGAACTGTACTGGTGAGTTAACAGCATATCACTGCATCACACACCAGGAAACGCTGTGTAGTAAAGTCCTTAAAATGGAGCATGTAATGCTCACCGTGACGCAGACCGTACATTTTATCTGAGCTAAAGGATTAAATCACCGTCAGTTTCAGTCTTTTATGTGGGAAATAGATTCAGAGTTTGCCGACATTCCTCATCACACAGAGGTCCGCTGGCTGAGTTGGGGAAAAGTTCTCAGTAGTTTTTGAGCTCAGCAAGGAAACCTGTCAGTTCATGGACATGTGTGATGTGGTGAAAGCGTTTCAAGTGAAGCTGTCACAAATGCACCAGTGCAACCTGCCTCACTTTCCCTGTTGCCAAGTAATGTTGAGCCAAGTCGGCGCACTTTGCTCCGTCTACATGCGGCTGGAACCTTGTGTTTGCTTTCATTTATTTTTTCTGGGGTTTTTGCTGCATGTTCATATTTCTAACTTGCATAATTGTGACAGGATATATTTTTATGGAGAGCAAAATATTTAAAGTTAAAGTTAATTTTTTTTAAGTTATTTATTCTGGAATAATATTCCTGTCTGTTTTTATTCATATTTATCTTTAAAAAACATTGTTTTAGTGTGTTCAAAAACTGTATATCTTGTTTGGCCCGCGACCTGAAGTGTGCCTTGAGTTTTGGCCCCCTATGCAATTGAGTTTGACACCCCTGATCTACAGCTACTCTTAGTACCATTGATATTCATTTAGACTCTTTTTCTCCAATTGATCTTTCTGAGTTAACTTCAATAATTACTTCCTCCAAACCATCAACGTGTCTTTTAGGCCCCATTCTTACAAAACTAATTTAAAATTAATGCTTCGATCTTAAATATGATCAACCTATCTCTAATGATCAGCTATGTACCACAGGCCTTCAAGCTGGCTGTAGTTAAACCTTTACTCAAAAAGCATCTCTAGACCCAGCAGTCTTAGCTAATTATAGGCCAATCTCCAACCTTCCTTTATATCAAACATCCTTGAAAGAGTAGTTGTCAAACAGCTAACAGATCATCTGCAGAGGTTTATTTGAAGAGTTTCAGTCAGGTTTCAGAGCTCATCACAGCACAGAAACAGCTTTAGTGAAGGTTACAAATGATCTTCTTATGGCCTCTGACAGTGGACTCATCTCTGTGCTTGTCCTGCTAGACCTCAGTGCAGCGTTCGATACTGTCGACCATAATATCCTATTAGAGCAATTAGAACATGCTGTAGGTATTACAGGTACTGCGCTGCAGTGGTTTGTATCATATCTATCTAATAGACTCCAGTTTGTGCATGTAAATGGAGAGTCCTCTTCACACACTGAGGTTAATTATGGAGTTCCACAGGGTTCAGTGCTAGGACCAATTCTGTTTACATTATACATGCTTCCCTTAGGCAGCATCATTAGAAGACATAGCATACATTTACACTGCTATGCAGATGACACCCAGCTCTATCTGTCCATGAAGCCAGATAACACACACCAATGAGTTAAACTGCAGGAATGTCTTAAAGACATAAAGACCTGGATGGCCGCTAACTTTCTGCTTCTTAATTCAGATCAAACTGAGGTTATTGTACTCGGCCCTGAAAAGCTTAGAAATATGGTATCTAAGCAGATTCTTACTCTGGATGGCATTACCTTGGCCTCCAGTAACGCTGTGAGGAACCTTGGAGTCATTTTTGACCAGGACATGTCCTTCAACGCACATATTAAACAAATATGTAAGACTGCTTTCTTCCATTTGTGCAACATCTCTAAAGTTAGAAATATCCTGTCTCAGAGTGACGCTGAAAAACTAGTTCATGCATTTATTACTTCCAGGCTGGACGACTGTAATTCATTATTATCAGGATGTCCTAAAAACTCCCTGAAAAGCCTTCAGCTAATCCAAAATGCTGCAGCAAGAGTCCTGACAGGGACTAGAAAGAGAGAGCAGATTTCTCCTGTTTGGCTTCCTGTTAAATCCAGAATTCAAAATCCTGCTCCTCACATACAAGGTCTTAAATAATCAGGCCCCATTTTATCTTAATGACCTTGTAGTACCATATCACCCTATTAGAGCACTTCGCTCTGCAGGCCTACTTGTTGTTCCTAGAGTATTTAAAAGTAGAATGGGAGGCAGAGCCTTCAGTTTTCAGGCCCCTCTTCTGTGGAACCAGCTTCCAGTTTGGATTCGGGAGACAGACACTATCTCTACTTTTAAGATTTGGCTTCAAACTTTCCTTTTTGCTAAAGCATATAGTTAGGGCTGGACCAGGTGACCCTGAATCCTCCCTTAGTTATGCTGCAATAGACGTAGGCTGCCGGGGGATTCCCATGATGCATTGAGTTTTTCCTTTCCAGTCACCTTTCTCACTCACTATGTGTTAACAGACCTCTCTGCACTGAATCATATCTGTTATTAATCTCTGTCCGTCTTCCACAGCATGTCTTTATTAGGGATGGGTATCGTTTAGATTTTATCCGATACCAGTACCAAACCGGTACTTTTGAAACGGTGCCGGTGCTTAAAGAATGGAGAACACAAAATTGGTCCAAAAACCTCTCGTGTTTAGCTGTTTTTTTGTAAAAAGATAACAATGTTAGCCTTTTCTGCAGCTATGGGGCATATATGGTATCACTCTTGGCTGGAAGCAGTGCTTAAACAATGGAAAAAAACACAAACTTTGTCCAAAAACCTCTCATGTTTAGCTGTTTTCCACTTTTTCTTTGGTCATTTTAGCCTTTTTGGCCAGGGTGAAGGGAGCATCTGCCATCAAACAAGAAGACAGCCGCATGTAGCTATGATGATGTTTGCTAGTTCACCTTACATGCATTAATGTAATAACGTGGTACGTAAATTACACACGAACAACATTAAGCTACTCACGCAGAGAAGAACGGCTGCTGCTGCATCATCATCCTCATCATTTCTGCTACACTGGCAGGGCTAGGGGCCAGGACTCTCCTCTTCGGGTTCTTGGGGGATGTTGCTAACTCCGGGTCCGATAACAGGCACCACATCCGCAGTAGATGTGCTCGGTGTGAGGTCTCGCAGCAAGCTATCAAATATGGCGCATTTCTCAGCTTTTAAAAAAACGCTATGCGTCGCCAGGTGTTTCATCGGATTCGAGGTGTTGCCTCCTTTGACAGTATCACAGTATCAGCTTAAAGCACTTGTTGCTGCTGAGTTTGCATCTTTTGCTGTGAAGTACAGCCAGACTTTGACCGCTTCGCCTTTTTTAAATCTGTAGCTCTGCTCTAAAAGAACGTACGTACCTGGGCCCGCCTACTACGCTTGCAAAGGTAAAATGATTGGCTAGAATCCAAAGTGTGTGACATCTCAGGGGGGGAAAAAAGCACCGAAATGTGCGCTGTTTTTCGGTCTGGTTACTACTGTTTATGCCAGAACCGGTGCCATACCGGTACCCATCCCTAGTCTTTATCCTGTCTTCCTTCTTTCACCCCAACCGGTCGCAACAGATGGCCCCGCCCTCCCTGAGCCTGGATCTGTTGGAGGTTTCTTCCTGTTAAAAGGGAGTTTTTCCTTCCCACTGTCGCCAAAGTGCTGCTCATAGGGGGTCATATGACTGTTGGGTTTTTCTCTGTATCTATTATTGTAGGGTCTACTGTACAATATAAAGCGCCTTGAGGCGACTGCTGTTGTGATTTGGCGCTATATAAATAAAATTGAACTGAATTGAAAGGCACTGCGGGAATACATCTTTTTTTATCATTTCACATTTCTGTCAGTGTTGCTTTTTCACGAGCCACAACATGTATTACCTTCAGCTTCCTCCCTTAATAAAGCAGAATTATCTGTCAGAGTTTTACTTTTGTTACGGCATACTTACATTCCCCTTCGTTTGAACCCTCCTTTACTACACTTTCACTGTCAGATTAAAAAGTTCACATGCTGAGATGATGACCTCACACAGATACTTCCTGATCAGTGTTCAGTAGCATCCAATCAAAATCCTCAAATTTGACTCAGTAAAGCTGTCGCCTTGTTGGACGGTATGTTAGTACAGCGACCTCACAGCAGACGTGTTATTAGTAACAGCACAAACATGGTCCAGTTCAGGTGAAGCTGAGCAGAGAGCTACCACCTGTCAGTCAAAGAGGCCACGCCCCCAATGATGCAAACTTTAAGCCAGTTTAACCAGTTTTTCTACAGACCAAAGAGTTTGTTTCTTTCTGCTGCCTCTGCTGGACGTTAGAGGAACTGCAGGTTTTATGCTTATAATGAACATAAACATAAATACTCATGTATAAGTGTCATGTGACACAGCAGGAGTCATATCTCAGCTGGTAAAAATAGCTTGTTGAGTCACACACACGATCATATCACGTGTGTGTGTGTGTGTGTGTGTGTGTGTGTGTGTGTGTTTGTGTGTGTGTCAGTAAACAAGCTGGTCACTGAGCGGACAGCCGGTCTGGAGCAGGACTCTTAGGTAAGAGCACGTTAGTTTCTCAGCCTCGGCTGCTCTGCGTTTACAGACGGTACGATCCACACAGGAACAGGAAGTGTCTTCAGTCAGACCAGCAGCTCTGAGGTGGTGAACATGTGGAGGAGAGCCCTTTGTCTCTCAGACTGAACCATTCCTGTCTCACTTTGTTTAGAGGTTTCAGGTGGTTCAGTCCAAACTGCGCGTTTAAACTTAAAAAAGGTAAATTCCCTCAAAAACGGTTCAGTTTTTAAAATTTTTTTTTTTACATCTTTCAGACTTGTTGATGTCTTTCTAGAATTTTCCCTCCTGTGTCGTCGGGATGGCGTCATTTCATAAACATCAGTACTTTTATATTTAAAGATCAGACTGGTTTACAACTTAATTGCAGCTTTCATGGTTGAATGATAGCTGATCATTTTTAACAAAGAAGAAACAGACGTGACCCTTGAGCTCCAGACAAAGAGCTCAGTGTGGATGTACTCTGGGTAGTTTTACTTCAGAGTCTATATTTAAACTGCCGGGTCCTGTTTGAGAGTTTCTGTAAATGCTCTAGACTTCACTTTCCCGCGATGTTCAGCTTCCTTTTTCAGAGATGCTCTTTAACCTTTCAGATGTTGTTATCAGCGTAGAGATGAGCTGAAGAAAGAGGCAAAGAAGAAAACGTGGCTCATTAGTCAGCTTTAGGTTTTTACAGAAAAATTTTCTGGGTAAATCTGTTTAAACTTAAAGCCGGATATGTTCAGATAATGATCCTGGTCTCTTCCTCCTCCTCAGCAGCAGAGATGGGTCCGGAGAGGAAGCTGGACGTCCCGGTCTACGATCTCTCTCTGATCAGAGGGATGTGGGAGGTCCGAGTGAAGAAGCACAGAGAGAGGCAGAAGAAGGAGAAGGAGAGGATCGAGCAGAGCGCCCTCACCAGGTAAGACGCAAAAACCCACAGAACTGATGAAGAACATTTGGCCCGCATTTGTAGTTTTAAGTCTGCCTGCCCACCTTAAACCAGCCAGGTGTCAGGTGTGCTTTTTGTTCTGGACCACGACCGGCTCACAAACAGCTGCAATAGATGAGACAGAACTCTCTGATCAGGTCAAAACATAACTGTCATTCATTAATGTTCATGACGGGCTCTTTACTGAGAGTCTGTGTCAGGACCCAGTCTGCAGGTTTGTGAAGTGCAGTTTGGTTTTTCACCATCTCCAGAGCTCCGCCAGCAGAGTTAGACTTCCTCAGAATTTGATCTTCTAACGCTACGGTAACATATCGAGCAGCCAGTATCTCCAGCGATGCCGTTCTGGTGGAGGTCCCGCCTTTGGTCAAGCTGACATCAGCACCTTTGTGTCCCATAAGTGTTTTTATCCAAATATGCCAGGATTTCCAGGTGATGATGTCATGATAGCGTTGGATTTTGTAGCCTGTTGTGAATCAAACTCTGCTCAACCGAACCAATTCAATTCAATTTTATTTATATAGCACCAAATCACAACAAAAGTCGCCTCAAGGCGCTTCATAGATAAAGAGAAAAACCCAACAATCATATGACCCCCTATGAGCAGCACTTTGGCGACAGTGGGAAAGAAAAACTCCCTTTTAACAGGAAGAAACCTCCAGCAGAACCAGGCTCAGGGAGGGGCGGGGCCATCTGCTGTGATTGGTTGGGGTGAGAGAAGGAAGACAGGATAAAGACATGCTGTGGAAGAGAGACAGAGATTAATAACAGATATGATTCAATGCAGAGAGGTCTGTTAATACATAGTGAGTGAGAAAGGTGACTGGAAAGGAAAAACTCAATGCATCATGGGAATCCCCCGGCAGCCTACATCTATTGCAGCATAACTAAGGGAGGATTCAGGGTCACCTGGTCCAGCCCTAACTATATGCTTTAGCAAAAAGGAAAGTTTGAAGCCTAATCTTGAAAGTAGAGATAGTGAATGCCTCACATACCTTGTATGTGAGGAGCAGGATTTTGAATTCTGGATTTAACAGGAAGCCAAAACAGGAGAAATCTGCTCTCTCTTTCTAGTCCCTGTCAGGACTCTTGCTGCAGCATTTTGGATTAGCTGAAGGCTTTTCAGGGAGTTTTTAGGACTTCCTGATAATAATGAATTACAGTCGTCCAGCCTGGAAGTAATAAATGCATGAACTAGTTTTTCAGCGTCACTCTGAGACAGGATATTTCTAATTTTAGAGATGTTGCACAAATGGAAGAAAGCAGTCTTACATATTTGTTTAATATGTGCGTTGAAGGACATGTCCTGGTCAAAAATGACTCCAAGGTTCCTCACAGAGTTACTGGAGGCCAAGGTAATGCCATCCAGAGTAAGAATCTGCTTAGAGACCATATTTCTAAGATTTTCAGGGCCGAGTACAATAACCTCAGTTTTATCTGAATTAAGAAGCAGAAAGTTAGCGTAGGGCTGCTCAATTAATCGAATTTTAATCACGATTACAATCTGGGCTTTCAACAATCATTTAAAATGACTGAGCCGATTATTAGCCCCTCCCTCAAGCTTTACTCTCGCGCTACTCCGTGTGGCAAATCGAGCGCACCTCTCTGCATTTCGAACACGTGTCACAACAATTAAGAGGACCCAAGGGAAGCTCGGAAAGCTAAGCAGAAGTTATTTGGAGAGGAGAGTGACTGCCGTTGGTTGAAAAGAGAGGTAAAAAAACTTCAGTGGTGTGGAAACATTATGGGTTCAGTCAGACGTGGATCAAGTAGACACAGTGTGTAAACTTTGTTACAGTGTAGCTGCACCACAGAGCAACACTGCAAAGTTCACTAAACACAGATGTTTACATTTTTCATTTATTTCTTATATTGCAAACATTTGCACTGTTATCAGTATTTGCACACTGTTTTATATTATTTTTTAAAGTCATTATTCAACACATTGTTATTGTTAACCCTTTAAATCCCTGTAGAACCTGAACCGTGTAAGCTAGCGCAATAGTTTGTTTTGCATATGAAACCGGAGGAGTTGTACTTACATCTTATGCCATCAGCTTGTCCTTGGTCACAGTTTCCTTCCACATAAAGCTTTGCAAAAATTGCATAAAAAGGGCTTGCAGGAACAAAAACATAATATTCCAGAAACACGCTTTGCCGATCGATCAGCTGTTCATAACACTTCCCACATTGAAAAAGACGTCAACGCGAACTATCGCATGTCCGCCATTTTTTGGCCGAAACCGGAAGTGACGTCATTTTCGCGGAAAATGTAGTTTTTAATTGTAGGCCTTAAAAGCCTATACTGGTGTTTTTATAAGTCATGTCTGACTTTTCTGAATAGTTGCTGGGATGCTTAGAACTCGAATTGCACTGCTGGAAATTGTTTATTTTGATGCACCTGCTGTTTTCTTTGCAAATTTGCATCATGGGATTGTTTTTTTTGTTTTTGCTGCAGTATATAAAAATTGCTGTATCTCCAAAATAAAACTATGAAGACACTCAAAATAAATTTCCTGTTGTTGTAAACTATTTTTTGCAACTTTTTTGTATTTAAAGTTTTGAGGGATAAGCCTCTTAAATTTTCCCAATTAGAAATATATGTAAAAAAAAAAAAAAAAAGATTTTCAATTTTTTTGTGGTTTATTGCACTTTTTTGCAATTTATGTAATTACTATGGACTTAATGCATACATAGTATTAAAATATGGGCTATAACAGTTGTATTGATGTATAGCAACTTGAAATGCTCCCACAAATGGCACTACAGCATGTAAAAATATATATATATATAAGCTCTGGCGGACTTGGTTCTATGGTAGGTCTTAAAGGGTTAAATAAATATCGTCAAATAATCGAGATCTCAATTTCAGTGAAAATAATCGTGATTATCATTTTTGCCATAATCGAGCAGCCCTAAGTTAGCGGCCATCCAGGTCTTTATGTCTTTAAGACATTCCCGCAGTTTAACTCATTGGTGTGTGTTATCTGGCTTCATGCACAGATAGAGCTGGGTGTCATCTGCATAGCAGTGTAAATGTATGCTATGTCTTCTAATGATGCTGCCTAAGGGAAGCATGTATAATGTAAACAGAATTGGTCCTAGCACTGAACCCTGTGGAACTCCATAATTAACCTCAGTGTGTGAAGAGGACTCTCCATTTACATGCACAAACTGGAGTCTATTAGATAGATATGATACAAACCACTGCAGCACAGTACCTGTAATACCTACAGCATGTTCTAATCGCTCTAATAGGATATTATGATCAACAGTATCGAACGCTGCACTAAGGTCTAGCAGGACAAGCACAGAGATGAGTCCACTGTCAGAGGCCATAAGAAGATCATTTGTAACCTTCACTAAAGCTGTTTCTGTGCTGTGATGAGCTCTGAAACCTGACTGAAACTCTTCAAATAAACCTCTGCAGATGATCTGTTAGCTGTTTGACAACTACTCTTTCAAGGATGTTTGATATGAAAGGAAGGTTGGAGATTGGCCTATAATTAGCTAAGACTGCTGGGTCTAGAGATGCTTTTTGAGTAAAGGTTTAACTACAGCCAGCTTGAAGGCCTGTGGTACATAGCTGATCATTAGAGATAGGTTGATCATATTTAAGATTGAAGCATTAATTAATGGCAGGACTTCTTTGAGCAGTTTTGTAGGAATGGGGTCTAAAAGACACGTTGATGGTTTGGAGGAAGTAATTATTGAAGCTAACTCAGAAAGATCAATTAGAGAAAAAGAGTCTAACTTAACATCAATGGTACTAAGAGTAGCTGTAGATAATATTACATCTGTGGGATGATTACTGGTAATTTTTTCTCTAATGATAAAAATTGTATTTGTGAAGAAGTTCATGAAGTCATTACTAGTTAATGTTAAAGGGATGGTTGGCTCAACAGAGCTCTGACTGTTTGTCAGCCTGGCTACAGAGCTGAAGAGAAACCTGGGGTTGTTCTTATTTTCTTCAATCAGTGATGAATAGTAAGATGTTCTGGCTTTGTGGAGGGCTTTCTTATAAAGCAGCAAACTATTTCTCCAGGCTAAATGATGATCCTCTAAATTTGTGACACGCCATTTCCTCTCCAGATTATGAGTCATCTGCTTTAGGCTACGTGTTTGAGAATTATACCATGGAGTCAGGTACTTCTGATTAGAGACCTTAGTTTTCACAGGAGCTACAGTATCCAGAGTCGTACGTAGTGAGGAGGTGAAATTATTAACAAGATGATCGACCTCTGTTGGGGTAGCGTTCAGATAGCTGCTCTGCTCTGTGTTGGTACAGGGCATTGGAGATGATAACAGTGGGTGGATTATATTCTTAAACTTAGTTACAGCACTTTCAGAAAGACATCTGTGATAAAGTCTACTCTCCACCGCTGTGTAATCAATTATTGTAAATGTAAATGTTATCAGGAAATAATCAGACAGGAGAGGGTTTTCAGGAAACACTGTTAAATGTTCAGTTTCTATGCCATATGTTAAAACAAGATCTAGAGTGTGATTAAAGTGGTGGGTGGGTTCTTTTACATTTTGACAGAAGTCAATTGAGTCTAATAACAGATTAAATGCTAAATCTGAGAGATCCAATCCATGGTCTGTTGAGTAAATAAAGCATTTGAACTTGACTGAGTCAGACCCAGCTGACTGTTGTTGCTCATAAAGTGTGAGAGTCATGGCCGATTTCAGCCGTGTGAACACACAGCGCACTATTTATAACGCAGCGTAGTGAAGTCTGGCCTGCAGACGGCAGAAAGGTCAGAAGTTTGGAGGATAAACGGGAACATCCACGCAGCTGAAATTTGATCTGACATCAGCGTGGCGCTGCTCACACTTGGTTAACATTTCTGTGTGCGCAGGATCGACCAGGAGTGGCAGTATCGCATCTACTGTAAGACCCTGAAGACCTCCGAGCTCAACCTGCTGCATCATTACCTGGAGAGGTCGACCTTGACAGACATTCAGCTGTGCACGGGTAAACACAGTGGACAGGCCTGCACGAGTCGTCCAGCGTCCTGGCAGGCGTACGGCACCAAAACTGACATAAAATCATCAGATACAGTCACCAGATGGAAAACTGTATGCAACTACAAAATCAGCCACCACTGGACTGTTTAATAACAGAGTTAAGCTTAGTTTTGCTAATTTTAGTCATCTTAGGAAGAGTTTAAGGGATGAAGGTTGGGCTGCATCGTTTTCTGAGAGGACCTTTTAAAATGTCATTATGTAAAAAGTTTTTGAGCTTCTTTCAAATGTTTTCGGGTGCATGTTACACTGAGTCAATGCGCCATCTGGTGGTACAAAATTGGTACTACACAAAACTATAGCCAGGCTGTATTTTAATGCCAGCTAATGTGTCCTATCAGATGTTTCTTCACGTTCAGTTTAGTTAAATACATGAATTTACAGTAAACTCTGCTGTAGTTGCTGCTGACGTTGTTGTATACCTGTTAGAGTCAGACCAGCAGCAGTGTCAGGAAGTCCAGCAGGATCCCAATGAAGTCAAACTGAGCTTCCAGCTGGAGGGAGAACGCTGGATGGTAAGTTGGTTAAAAGTTTGTGGTTTAAACGTGTTGTAGTTTGCTTTCTCTCAGGAAACCAGAGTGATTAAAAAAAATCATTTGCAGGATTTTCCCCGTGAGCTGCAGTGGATGACCTACCTGAAAGAGTGGCACGTGAGGAGAACAAGGATCCGCCAACTGCCTGACTACCTGGCTCTGTTTACCCAGCTCACCGTTCTGGACATCCCCAAAAACGCCATCACTGAGCTGCCGCCCGAGATTGGTGAGTCATACACAAACAGAGTCTGAACGACCTGAGAGGATGGGAAACGATACCGAAATAATTCCTCCGTCTGTATTCTAAGGTAAACTGACAGTGCTGAGGGAGCTGTACGTCAGCTACAACCGACTGTCCCGAGTTCCTCCAGAGCTTGGGAACTGTGAGAAACTGGAGAGACTCGAGCTCGCGGGAAACCACAACCTGTCCGAGCTGCCGTTTGAGGTGAGAGGGTCAAGCTGTACATCCATCATCAGTCCCTGGCAGCAGCTCAGTGTCACAAAAACTTTAAGATGATGAACTATGTTGTTTGCCTGTTTATGTGCTTTTAAGGCTCCACCATTTGGTAGAAGTTAAACAGTTAGTAAGATTTTGTACTTACATCTTATGCCATCAGCTTGTCCTCAGTCACGGTTTCCTTCCACATAAAGCTTTGCAAAAATTGCATAAAAAGGGCTTGCAGGAACAAAAACATAATATTCCAGAAACACGCTTTGCCGATCGATCAGCTGTTCATAACACTTCCCACATTGAAAAAGACGTCAACGCGAACTATCGCATGTCCGCCATTTTCTGGCCGAAACCGGAAGTGACGTCATTTTCGCGGAAAATGTAGTTTTTTACTTGTAGGCCTTAAAAGCCTATACTGGTGTTTTTATAAGTCATGTCTGACTTTTCTGAATAGTTGCTGGGATGCTTAGAACTCGAATTGCACTGCTGGAAATTGTTTATTTTGATGCACCTGCTGTTTTCTTTGCAAATTTGCATCATGGGATTGTTTTTTTTGTTTTTGCTGCAGTATATAAAAATTGCTGTATCTCCAAAATAAAACTATGAAGACACTCAAAATAAATTTCCTGTTGTTGTAAACTATTTTTTGCAACTTTTTTGTATTTAAAGTTTTGAGGGATAAGCCTCTTAAATTTTCCCAATTAGAAATATATGTAAAAAAAAAAAAAAAAAAAGATTTTCAAAAGTTATTTTCTTTTTCAGTAGTTGAAACTAAAGGAAGAGATGAGCAGCGTTGTGGCGTCTCTGCTGGTTTCCTTTGTCCAGATTAATCAAAGGAGAGAAAGATGAATGTCAGAGTTTGTAGGCGTTGGCCGGTTTCTGTTTGGGCAGCACCTGAGGGACAAACTCACTGTTGGTTCCTCGGGTGGGAAATTAGGGGAACTGCAGCGTTGATTATTGTTCTATTCTTGAGGCCCGGAGGTTGACACTCTGCAGAACTGAGCATGGGATTAAAGTGAACACCTGAAGCGCCATCAGGGGTCAAATTTACTATTGCCCCCCAAAAATGCTGAACTGTCCTTCAGGACCATCAGGATGGTGTTCAGAGGTCAAGTTCAGTTCAATTCAGCTTTATTTATACAGCGCCAAATCACAACAACAGTCACCTCAAGGTGCTTTATATTGTAAGGTAGACCTCAGGTCAAGTTAGCAGGAGGCTCATAGAACTCCATCCAATCAGTTCTTTTTAAACCAGAGACGTCGCTCCCTGCTGGACATTGTGCTGATGATGTCACTGTGCGTTGTCTCTCTGTAGCTGAGCAGCCTGAAGCAGCTGGTCCACCTGGACATCGCGGAGAACAGGTTTGTCTCGATCCCCATCTGCGCTTTGAGGATGACGAGCCTGCAGCTGCTGGACCTCAGCAACAACTGCATGACCGACCTGCCGCAGGACATGGACAGGTGACTGATGATGTCGTCACTATTTCCAGGTGGATCACCAGGCAGATCACCTGGGCTTCAGCTGTGACAGCAGCTCTTCTTGAGTGTTTCGGGGGAGGGTGTCAGCGTCCTGAGGTCTGAATGCTTATGTTTGTCTCTGCAGGCTGGAGCAGCTCGTCACCCTGTTCATCCACAAGAACAACTTCAATTACCTCCCTCACTGTCTCGCCAACATCACCACGCTGGCGACGATCGTTGTCAGCGGTGACGAACTCACCTGCATCCCAACTAAACTCTGCAACAACCCCGAAATCAAGTACACAGACCACACCTACACAGACTTCCACCCAGCACGCATCCAGGTGGCAAATGTCACACAGCAGCTTTAACCAGCTTATAGCTGCTGCAGCCTCTGCAGACCACTTTGCAACCCACCTCCACACCAGCTCCTCAGTTTGATTGATTGATTGATTGAATCTTTATTTTGAACATGTTGAAAAAGTACAACAAAATAGAATTAAAAGAGACAAATGAACAAAGCAAAACAAAAGGAAAACGAGCAACCACAACTCCAAATAACGTTCATGTTCAAAAAGGAGCAGGAAGAAGCATAAGCTTATTTAATCCCACCCCTTTTCCACTATCTATCTAGCAATTACATTATGTCATGTGTATTTTTTTTTTATATATATACATATGTTTCTATCTATCCATACATACGTTTATATACACATACGCACATATACACATTTTCAATAACCCCATTAACACCTCAAGGATACACAACATATATATATATATATATATATATATATATATATATATATATATACACATACCCACACCAACATACCCGTGCACCCGCACACACATGAAAATATTAGACAAGAACACCCTATCAAATCTCTACCTTTTCCCTGTAAAAACCATATCCTTAAATTGGACTTTGCTTCATATCCTTACTTAGTCTGTTCCACAGCTTCACTCCACACACAGAGATGCAAAAACTTTTAATGTTGTGCGGATACGAGGATGTTTTAAATTTAATTCCCCCCTCAAATTGTGTCCCCGTTCCCTTTTAGAAAACATTTTTAGAATATTGTCAGGAAGCAGGTTATTTATTGCTTTATACATAATTTGTGCTGTGAGAAAATGAACCAGATCTGTGAATTTTAGAATTTTTGATTTTAAGAATAGTGGATTTGTATGATCTCTGTAGTTTCATGCTACATCTGATTTGTGTTATTAAATGGTTTGTTTATAAAGCCAAGAAATCTTTTTTCTTGGTCAGAAAACAACTGGCGCAGTGATAAATAGGGTAAAATTCCAAATTTCTTGAAGGCTGCACAGATGTTCCCATTACATAAAGGTGGTAACCTTAATCCCTAATGATTACCGAACCATCTTGAACTTGTCCTGCTTAACAAAAACCTTGAGTGTCAATGGTGGATTAAAACTACATCTGGAGTCAGATAAGGTTACTATCAGAACAGCTGCTTCAGTAGACTACAGCATTCATGTGGAAAAGCTGCGCTCAGAGAGAACCTCAGAAATGTTTCAGGACTCCTTAAAGTCAGTGCAGGTGTTCCACAGGGAACCATTCTCAGACCTTTTGTATTTACAGCAGTAAGTCTGCTGTAAGAGGTAAATTTGATTTCCACTGGCCTTCATCATTAATTTGGTGACTCATAAGACCCACAGAGGGCCACAAAAGGTCACGGTCAGCGGTGTTTCACGAAGAGGAGCAGCCTGAAGTGAGTCAGCTCAGAGGGGTCAGAACTTTTTTTAATGTTTGTCTCTGCTCTTCTTCAGGTTCATTCGCCTCTACGACAACCCTGCGAGCAAAGAGAAGAAGAAGAAAGAGGAGAAGAAGAAAGAGGGTGTGAGAAGGAGGTGGAGGGAGCAGAGGGAGGCAGAGGAGGTGAAGGATAGTGGAGAGAAAGAGTTCATTGAAGCGTACATCAGCTCACTGCAGGACAGAGGTGAGTTTCAGCGCCAGATTCTCACCTTTTTACTTTACAATTACACAAAAGTCTAAAATATGAGAGCTTTGCTGAAGTAAAGTGTGAACTTAATGATGACGAGATCATCAGAAATATTCTCATTTTAAACTGTGTGGAGACGTTTTTGAATTTTCTGTTTGGATTTAAAGTGTATAAAAAAATAAAGTTAACTAAATGAATACATCAGAAAACTTTTACTGATTAGTGATCTCTTCTTTGAATCATCTTTATTATAATCACCTTTATTAGTTGTTTTCAGGGTTTTTTTCATTAATAACAGGAACACTCTTCACTGTAATATTTACTAAGTGTTTTTCGTCCTGTCGGTAATCAGACTTCACACTCATAACAACCCGTCCTCATGTGTTTTGGGGGGGTTTGTCCCATGCCAGACACCGTCCCCTACGCCACCACCAAAGTCTCCATTTCCTGCCTGCTTTGAGGAAGAGGAGGAGGAAGCCAGTGAAGGTTGAGAGGATGATGACTGAAGGATGACAGCACTGAGGAATTTCAAAAGAGGATGCTAACAGAGGTTAACATGGGAGGTGACGTGAAAATGTGTTTTTAATCTTTCATACTAGCTCGAAATTATAAGTTAACATATTAAAGTTTAGTCCTTTATTAATATTCTTTTTAAACTAATTATTGTTAAATCGTTGAATCTGGGAAAAATAAAATCAGCAGGACGTTCACGTAAACACTGAATGCATTAATCTCAGGTCATTGTAATTTATTTCAAACTGCATTATTAAAATTAATAATTAAGTATTGCATGTAAGATGTTATTCAGAGTATATTTATTGGGTATGATACAACAAACCGAATACATAAAGAGACATGCTCACATAAAAGTTACAGGAAAAAAAATCTAATAAAAAAAAAAAGCTTATTTCTGATGCTGGTTGCTTTTTTGTCAGACTTCAAACATTAAAACATCAAATGGAAAAAAAAAAATCATATTTAACAAAAATCGAGACGCTACAGTCGAAATGTGTTTTTGGAAGTGTGTCAACTTTCATATATTTACATTAAATATTGATGAAGATAAAATCAATTCCAATTCCTGTTAATCGATCACTGAACTGTTTTATTTATGAATCTTTTTTCTTTTAGTTTTGAAGATGTCGATTGTCTAAATCTCTTCATTTCAAAATCGAATTCAGTTGAAATCAATAAAAACAGACTGAAGCTGATTTCTTTGTGATCCTGAGCAGATTTGATTTTTATTCACTTTTACATTTCTCACATTTATCAGCTGATGTTTTCTGTGTAAATGTAGTTTTTTGTTCAAAGTGTGAAAGTTGTGACCAAATAGAGATTTTCTGTTTATCAGGTTTGATTTCTATGATTTCTTTTAGTGTATTTTTCTGTGGTTGTCATAGTTACGAACTTAGCAGCTTTGATTTGTGCATTAAAATATAGAAAAGTTTTTGCTGTTTAAAATTTTTTTTTTTTAAAGTTTCTGTAAAATGGAGAAAAACGTTTTTGTATTTGTGAATTTTACTGAAGCTGCTTCGATTCAGACGTTTGTGACTTTATTTTTATTTAATGTTTGTAAACACACATTTTTCAATAATGGGCGCATTTTTGACAAACTTTCTAATTTAAATAAACTGAAGTTTAATTTGGTCGATCTTTAATCAGAACACTTCATGTTGTCTGTTGACCAAAGTAACGTACGAATGCTTCAGAGAGCTGAGCATGAACGAGCTGAAGCACTGATGATGTCACACAGAGCCATCATGCAGGTTACTGCTGCTGAGGGAGGACCGACAAACCGCTGCATCGTTAGGTGGACTTTGTATATTTATAAAGGAAATGTTGGTTTTTTGTTTTTTTTTTTTATTCTTGAATTTAGAGTAAAGAAGAAAAAATAACAAGGAAATAAAATGCAAAACAAATACTTTTCTTTGTTTTAATCAATAAAAAATTAATTTTTAAATAAAAAAAGTCAAATTAAACTGAATAAAAAATAAACACATTTCAAATGTCACACGTTTCTCTTTATTGTTATTAATATTCACGTTATCATAGATATTATTCAAAATTATGTTCTTAAGATAAAAGAGCAAAAGCAAAATACGTGACACGTCTCTCGGTTTAAATATAAAAGTGATATGAACACGAGTGATTCAGGCACACGTTCAGAGAAATTAAAGTGCAGCAATCAGCAAAAGGTCTGCACGGAGGAGGAAGAGGAGGAACATCTGGGAATGTCTGTCAGTCTCTGCGGCGGCCATGTTGGCGCGTCAGCCTTCACGCCTCACCGTAAAAAAAGAAAAAAAAAAAAGCCTCTGAGGAGGATTTACAGCCTCCATCGTCTGTGTGACCAAACACAAGCTGACATTTAAAAACGTCACGTTTCACTTCATGAACAGTTTCGGAGAATCATCAACGGGGAAATTCATTAAAAACTTTATGACACGATGACGACGTGATGGAGCGACTCGCTCTTAATCATGGAGTCAACAATCAGCCGCCCTAATCTATCTCATCGTCAGATTTAACAGAAAAGCAGGAAGAATGATTGAGTCATCCGGCCGGATCACTAAATCTAGGTTCTGAATTCCAACATGAAGGACACAAATTTGTGAACTTAAGACAAAAAAAATTCCAATGATCCAGTTTTAAATTGGACTGAGTCTAAAGAATATTCCAGACAGAAAGGCATTCAGTACTCGGAGAAACTACTGTGGGATCCAAGACTCTCCACGAGGCATTTGAGGACACTCGGTGAGCATAGGAAAATAAACCATCTGACATCATCGGCAAGTGGGCGTTAAGGGTTAAAAGGTTAAAGGTTATTAAGCCGAGAGCTTCTCTAACAGTCGATTGTGCTTCTGAGCTACATCATCATCAACGTCACAACAGGATGATCAGGCGTTCCTGTAGCCATGACAACGTTCATGCTGCATTCAGGGGAAAAAAGGAAAAATAAGGAAGAACTACCACTCAAAGGTGACGTCATCTGTCAGAGAACCTTTGGTCACTTTAAACTGTCAAAAACTATCATCTCCCACACAGAAACAGAGCCTGAATGCAGCACGAGTTATATTCCACTTACAGTAGCCGAGCTGTGCAGGTAAACGCACCTGACCTGTGCTCTGGTTCACAAGATCATTGATTCATCGATCTGTCTTTAAGCAACAGCTGGAGCCCCACATGTGCTCTTAAACTGGTTTCACTGGTTCAAACTGGACATGAAGAGACCTCCAGGACCGCCGGAGCTCTGTGCACAAAAATACATACGTGACATGAACCCATCATGAAGGCTGAAGCTTTAAGGGGCAAACGTGAGAACCTGCACAGAGCGCACATGCGATGGTTTTTAACCTGAACTGGGAGAAAACTCGACTTAAACGACTGATCAGGTTTTTTTAAACCGATCTGTTGACCTTCTGAGAAATACAGCCTGTAACAAAAAGGCAAAATAAGCACAAAAGAGTAATAAAACACGGCACCGGTTGGTTTGTGAGCAGCCGCCTCGGGACCGCCAAGGTTCAAACTGCATCAGTAACTTGGAGCGTTTGATTTGTCCGACCTGGAAGGGGCAGGCGGACGGGGAGAGCACTTTCAGGTCAAACAGAAACAAACTTCAAGTATTAAAACAGAAGAAGAAGACGAGGAGGAGGAGGTGGTGACCCGCAGAGGCTCAGATTGTGGGAGGAGCAATGGCAAAAACTAGGTGGTGCTCTCTGTCCTTAAAGCCATCACTTGTCACTGCGGCTCAGAGAAAACTCGGTTTTCAGTGAAATCGTTGATATTAATTTGATCCACGCTGTAAAAACTCCAACCCTGCAGACTTCGTCCAGCCTTAGGCTATAAAACAGCAGTACAGCGCCCTCTACAGGATGGGAGGAGGCAAAACATGAGACCGTTTATAGGGCGGAGGTTTGAAATCAGGGCTGAGAAAAATGAAATAAATAAATAAATACATGAAATGCATTTAAATGTTGATTTGAAGTCAAACCGAGTCCCGTTTACTGGATCAACGCAGGAAAATCTACACTGAAACAAAAGGACCACACCTGCAGCTCAAAGCAAAAACGCCACATTAGTAAATTAAAACTATTAAACTGGGAGACCAAATAATGAAATAATGAGGCGGAGCTAAATGACGCCTCCAGCTTCACGCCGTTTATTTACTCGGATTTCTCCCAAATATGCACGGGAGAGGGCAATGACATCATAGCCAGTCAGTTTGCACATGCTCTGTGTGACGGGAAGTCTGAGCGCAAATAGATCCAGACAGAAAACAAACACCTGGATCTCATCATGATTTGGTATTGTATCCCACAATCCCGAGCAGCTCCAACCTCCTCGTCCTCGCCAAGATTCGCCCTCCGATCCAAAAAACACCCCCCCCCCTAAAAAAAAAAAAAAAAAAACAACAACGTAGTTTTGAGTGTCAGCTTTCACGGCCCGTACAATGAGGAGCATTTGATGGCCTCACCTCTGCGAACCTGACGGGTGGAGTCAGGTACAGACCTGACTGACAGGTATGGGAGGCTGCTGTCAGTTGCTTTGGCTTCTCTGGTCCCGTCCTCGCTGCGATTGGCTCGTAAAGTAAAACGTTGCGATCCTGCACGACTACACGACCACTTTACTTCTGCTGATCTGTTTTAACGGAGAGATCTCGACTCTTACTGAGGCAAGACTTCAAAGCCCTTTGGTTCTACCTGCCCAAACACACCTGGGCAAAGAATGGGAGGAGTCACAGGTGAGTGATATCAGTGAGATAAAAAGCGGTTTGCCGGGGAGGCCGCCGCCTAACGTTCCCCGACGGTCTGGATCGGGGGAAGAGAGGGTTTGTTTTTTTTTTAACAGGGGGAGGGACTTGCATACAAGACTCTGTTTTGTAATTGGCCAGACTGCCTACGAGTCACATGACACTGTCCTGCAGCAGCGGCTCGAGGTCCTCTGTGTCGCTGATGGGCACGGCAAGAGGGCTGCCGTTCTGAGCGTGTGCGGCGGAGCTGCTGCCGGCCTTGTTGGCGGTGCAGGTCTTGACTTCGGCCAGCTGGTGGCGCTCAGGGATGAAGAAGGCGACAACTAAAGCAAATATGACGCTGCACGCGCCGAAGAGGAAGGGCGGGCCCGGGACGACCAGCTTCTACAGACGGAGAGAGAACCGACTCGTTACGGGAAACAGAACAGCGAGGAAAGAATCAGCAAGGCGCATTTCTACGCACCTGTGTGCTTGCTGTGGATCTTCCTGCCATCGGCTCCACTTCGTTCAGCTCCACATTGAACAGGAAGAAGATGAAGCCGTAGAGAGCCGGGCCCAAACCATTGCACAGGCCTCTGATACCTGTGATCATCCCCTGTGCCACACCTGAACACACAGACGCCTCAGTCACATCTGCACCACCTTCATCCATGTGACACAGTCAGATGTTGATACAAACCACGGCCACACAGACCCTGTTTAAGACACGCCCCTTCGGACGGTCAGGTTCGACTCACCTTGCTGGTCGGGTGAGGCGCTGTGTGACACCAGAGCAGAGATTGCCGGGAAGGTGATCGAAGACATGGCCGCTACAGTTCCTGCTGCCCACATCATCCTGTAAGGACGCGAGCAGATAAACGTTTAGGTCAGATCATTCACAGGAAACAGGAAACGACACGGGCGAGACGCTGGGACTCACCACGGCTCGGAGCCGAAGCCGTACCAGACCAGCTGGAACAGCTGAAAGGCCAGGCCGAGAAGAACCGTGTTCTTCTTACCGATGGTCCTCATCAGAACCCCGAAGAAGACCGTCTGACAGACACGAGACGTACAGTGAAGAAATCAGGACGCAACACATTTACAGGGTTTAGAAAGACAAACTGTCGTCTGTGTGACGGGTTACCGCAGCTTTTCATGTCAAACTAAATGAACAAACCTGAAACAAACACTGTGACGTCAGCATGCATTTAGAGTTAAAAAAAACAACAAAGAAATCACACTTTGAGGGCTTTCAGCTGAAGACGCTCCACGGCACCGTCTCCCACTTGGAACAACGCGGGCGTTAGCTGTTTTTAATACAATGCTCCCGGACTAACAGGGACCGCTGGATATTGGACTTCCTGTTACCACCCCCTGTTGGATCAGACTCTCTCTCTGACCGTGTAGAGTTACAGTCGGTCCCCATCTTTCCTCAGCCCCCGACTCTACACTCTGGGCACACATGACTGTGTCAGTACCCACCCAGATGATGCCACCATGGTGGGCTCATCTCTGGAGGCGACCTACAGAGCTGAGGCATTAATGCACAGTGAACACTCATTCTTTAATTTATTCTTCACATCTTTTCTCCACTTTACAAGTTTACTGCATTGTGTTGAGTTGCGCTCGCTGCCGACGTGGGACAGTTTCACTGTACTTCTGTGCTAAAGATGACGGTGCAATGACAGTAAGGAGTCATCTTATCTCAAACAGACGCGCGTGCAGCCACAGCAGGTTAACAGTTTCAGGATTGTTTCTCTCTAACATCGTCGGGTGTTTGGCTGTCGGCTGAACACGTTCACATAAAGTTAGCAGACGGTGCGACTCTGTGAGGACGAGCGTACCTGAGCGACTATAGAGAGGATTCCCACCATGGCGATGAAGCCGGTGATGGCTGCCGGAGAAAACTCGATCACCTGAAAGATGAAAACCTCGTCAGTGTTTCCGCCTTCGGGTTTTCATTGATTCATATTCGTTTTCTAATAATCTGCGTATGGCAAAGAAAAAAAACATCACTTTTATCTTTGTTTCATTCTTTGGGGGGGGGGGGGGGGGGGGTAATTTAAAATTTAAATACACAATTAAAATAATTAAATATAATGTCTGACCAGCCCTCCTGCAGTACCTTTAGGGCCCACCAGGGGGTGGCAAGCCACACTTTGGGACTCACTGAGCTGCACTGAATAAAGGTGGAGATGCTTCATCATTTAAATCCCATAACTCTCCTGATCCTGATGATTGAGGGAACAAATAAGTGTTCCTGCGCTTGAACGTGTAGCTTTGACCTCCTGAGTCTATCCAGCACATGCTGGTCACAGCTGTCTGTGCGTTACCTGTCGCAGGTAGAGGAAGAAGCTGGAGTACTGCCCGGCTTCAGGCAGGTAGGACAGGAACACGGTGACGCAGATCAGCAGCACCGTGGTGTCTTTCCCCACCCGACGCAGAGACTGAACACACCAAAAACACAAATATCGATCAATCGATCTATCAGTCAGCGCAGAGCACGTCAAAGCTGTAACAGCGATGAAAAGACTCACGGCGAAGGGGTCGGCCTGCTCCCAGGAGATGGGGAACCCCCAGGACGTCAGCCTCATCTTGTCCGGCAGCGACTCGGGGACGACGAAGAACACGAACGCAATATCTGCCACAGCAATCACCGTGGCAACAAGGACCACCAGGCTGTCTCCGTACTGCCCAGACAGGTAGACCCCGATGGCCGGACTCGTCACCAGGCTGGCCGCGAAGGTCGCAGAGACCTGGCGAGGGAGGGGAGGTTAAATCAGCACATAACCCACCTTTGACCTCAGGCGCAGGGCTTCAAACTTGAAACGTCAGAATTTTAAAACAAACCTGAAAATGTTTCAGTTTCTGAAAATAAAATTTGGAATTAAGAACTTGTTTTCAAATTTTTACTGAATTTTGATTTTTACATCTGTGACTATAACTGATATAATCTGTGAGTCATCGTGACTTTTAACATTTAATAAAAATATTTCTACGATTCAACCATCCTAAAATATTTGTAAGTGAAATGTATGACATGGATGTTTTGTTTAGTTAGTGTGTGTGCGCTTGCGTGAGTGTGTGTGTGTGTGTACCAGTCCGTAGGCCGTACTCCTCTCGTGTTCCTCTGTGATGTCGGCGACGTAGGCAAAGATTACTGAAAAGGTCACCGCGAAAATCCCGGAGACTGAGATGAGAGCGAAATACCACCTACACACACACACACACACACACACACACACACACACACACACACACACACACACCTCCATTTTATTTCAAAATAAGAGACCCCTCAGGTGGGGAAACAGCGTTCTGTGAGACTTATAGAGTGTCTCAGGAATTACATCAAATTCAAAATAATCGAATCATGCTTTTTAACTTCTCTCACTGTTAAACACACACACACACACACAGAGGAAACCTCACTTCCTGTGATGTGAGGATTAAAGAGTTAACGTTTTCGCTCTGCTTTCAGGGAAGCGTTGTCGTCTTGTGACTCTGATGTTACGGTCGTTAAACCAAAAACACTCTAATCTAGTCTTTTATTGGAGAGTCTGTGAAATGTATGAACCATGTGACTCTGTGACAGTCAGACATCAGCTGATCGCTGCTGCAGTCCAGCAGAAATCCAACATAGGTGCGTTTTTTTTTACTTTGAAGTGACTGTAACTCCTGTGTTTGGGTGAAAAGCAGGAAAAAGAGGAGGAGGAGGCCAGTGTGCCTTCAGCGTGTTTGCTGATCCTGAGCCGCTCACATGATCAACATGTGACAGCTGTGGCGATTAGAGTCCAGAGTTTTCCTGTCACGCACGGCTGAGCAGCAGCCTGTTACTGCTAGCTTAATGGAGCCGTCGTTCCTTCTCCTCAGCTAACACTGATTACTCAGCCTGTTTTCACGCCACTGTGATTTTTACATGTGGTCCAACACGCCTGTAAGCAGCCCAGAGTCCAGTTTACTCTACATGTGATTTTTATTATCGAGGACATTAAAAAGGAGTCAAAACATAAGACGACATCTTTATTCTTGGAGCCAGTCTGCAGCAGGACTACAAGCAGCTGTTTTAGCTCCACCTCCTTCATACAACTTTCTTCTGATTGGTTACGGCTGTAAGCCTGCTGAGGGGCATATCAGCGTATAAGGAGTCTGCGATTATATTTCTACTGTTTTCTACTCTCCACATGATGTTGGCATGCAGCTACAGTGGGTGCAGCTACAGTCGAGTTAGCAGGGTTCCAGTTTCAAGCTAACTATAAACAAAACAAACCACAGATGCTCTGATTTCAAACTGAGCTGAGCTCAGCGAGCTGTGAAACACGGCGTTTCTCAGCTGTAAACAGAACGATCAAGGGACGAGCTCTCTGCTGATCGTGACGTCGACCGTTCCTCAGTTAGATTACTTAGCCTTTGAATATTTTTGTATCCTTCTCTTCTGATTAGTCGCGTTTCTTTCATGTTTTATGAAGAGTGTCGTATGTGCTATGTGCCATTTTCTGTGTTGTGCTCGTGTTTGAAGCTGTAACCAAAAATTTAAATGCTCGTAATTCTTTACTTCTTCACTCATGTTTTTATCTCCGAGAGGAAGATTACTGAGAAAGAGCGTTAGTCTCACCAGGGGCTGATCTTCATGAAGGGGATGGGGGCGCAGGTGAAGAACACTGTCATGAGGAGGAAGGACTTCCTGCCCCAAATGTCTGACAGAGCACCAATCAGAGGAGCCGACAGAAATGACAGGAAACCCTAAACGGACAGAGAAATACAAACTCAGAGACGCCATGATATCGTAATATTCAACAAGCGTTAAGTTGAGGAGAAGTTGCTGAAAGCTGCGCTGACAGTAAACAGCCGAGCGGTTTACCTTGACCCCCTGCACCAGGCCGTTCATCAGGAAGGTGTGCTGAGGAAACACATCGCGCAGGACCTGAAACCACAAACACACTACTTTCACTTCCTCAGCACGTAGACGCCATGATGGTTCGCCCTTTATTACATCAGCCTGTAGATCATTTTTGGTCATGTGATGCTTTCAGCGAGGACACATTCAAGGTTTTAATAATCCCACTTTGGGGTTTATAGTTGCAGGAAAAGGTTGAAAACTTCATGAAAACTTTAACACTTTACACATTTTAGCAAAAGGTGTGCGTGTACTTACGGTCAGCATGGGCGTGGTGAGCAGGCCCCACGCAAAGAACTCCAAGAAGATCACCACCACGGCATGAGTCACTCTGGCTCGGCTTCGGCCGTGCTGTGGCGAGCAGAGAGGCAGACGCATTAACCTCACTTCCTGTGATGCGTCCCGCTAACATGATGACATTAGAGCAGCTGCTTTCACTTTAAGACCCATCAGAGTTCAGAAAAGTGCTTTAAAAGCCAGTGGAAGCATCACCCACAGACACGTTTGTCCTCCAGCATTCAGCTGCATCGCTTCTTCATTTTTAATAAACTCAGCATCGTTATGGGCTAATAAGACTGTGCTGTATGCGAGACACCGAGAACGTCTTAAAGAGGAGCAGAGGAAGGAGGAGGTACCGACTCCAGTGATTCCTCATCAGCTGGAACTTAACCCACATAATCTGTCCTCCAGCTGAAGCTCGCAGCACGGTGCAGAGTAAGAAAAGGCTGTTTTCACAGATCTGTTAAAACTTGTGAAAAAGAAACTGTTTGGAGGAGCGCGGCTGTAACTACCGGGGCTGAGACAGGGAAGGTGCGTTCAGGTAAGTGGTTTTATAAATCTCTGTAACAGTAAGCTGGATTTAAACAGGGCAGAGGATAGCTCAGTAGGTAGAGTGGTGGCCCCATGATCGGAAGGTCAGGGGTTCGATTCCCCTGAACAGCTACCCTGAGGTACCCCTGAGCAAGGTACGATCCCTACACACTGCTCCCCGGGCGCCCAATGGCTGCCCACTGCTTCACTGAGGGAATGGGTTAAATGCAGAGAGGAATTTTCCCCACGGGGACCAATAAAGTACACTTTCTTTCTTAAACAGGTGCGTCTGTGGGGACTGACTCACTGCTGGAGCCTCTGCTGGACATTGGAGGAACTGCAGTTTTCTGAGTCTGAGGCTCTGTGGGGAGTAAATGCCGCCATGGGCTCAGCCTCCAGGTTCAGTCGACTGAAGAGTGTCGCCTGCGTTTATGGAAACTTTAATGTGGCAAAATCTGCAGAGCTGCTGGCATCGTGCAAACAGTAGTAACCACAACTGCAAAGAAAATCTGCAAAAAGGCTTCCCACCACACTGTTTGATGTAGCTTCACGACACTTTGGGTGTCTTCAAACAGTCTGAACCCCAAAGACAAGTGGAAACTGTAAATGTGGAGACAGCACTGTCGGCTCAGCAGAGATGCTCTCCATTTGCGTACAACGGGATTTTCCACCTATGCAAACGTTCTCCTGCACTGTCCTCTAAACACCCAGCAGCTCAGCTGTGCGTAGGTCGAATGCTGATTGGTTTATAACCTCACCGATACAGAGAAGAGTGACAGCAGAGGTCACAGGGAACAGAAGACGCACGAAAGAAAACACACACACGAAGTGTCCAGACAGCGGCTGCAGCGGACACTTTGTCTTTAACACCATTTCACTTCAGCTGTTTGTTTGTTAGAACTTTATTGTTCTGCACAGCCGGCTGACGAGTGGCCCAAAGACCAGTCGCACCACATAGTTTGGACGCTGCCTCCATCGAGCACAGACGCTCGCTGCAGGCTGACGGGACGTCAGTAGCTCTCCAAATGAATTTGACATTTCAACAGTGTGAATACCTGGTGCATGCAACCACAACAAACCAAACCCTGGGTGTAGGCAGGAGGGTTGGAGTTTTACAATCAGTGCGTCCCGTCACATCCATCCAACTATCATTTGTGTTTACACCCTTTTAAAAAACAACAACAATGGATGAAATGCAGTGATAATGATGGACAATGATAACCACACCCCAGTTTTGTTTCTCTCCTTATAAACGCATTTGTTTTAAAAATACAGACAGCTACATGATCTTAACTGCTTTGACATCTGATTTTAATATTTCATTTTTTTAAACCTACACTTTAATCCCACTTTGAATTTTCTGGCTCTGGTTACAAACTACCTCTGAATACAGTTTAGAAGGAGCTTAGTGTGTGCACTCAAACATCATGTATGGCAGTTTACATACAGTCTACTCCATTACCAATCAAATACAGGAATACATTTAAAACAAGAAAAGAAAAATAAATAATCAAAAACAAATCAACTACTTGAAATGATTCAATAGTTAACATACATTTAAAAGAATTTGAAACAATGATATCTATCCTAGGATCATTCAAATAACAAACTTAAAACTTTATTCAAAAAATATTAAAGATAATAAAGAAACGAACGTAACACCCATCGTGACTTTTTCATGTACTTTGTATTAATGCCGGAGTAATACTACTGTAATAGTGTTATAATGTAATTTGAGTGCAGTACTTCGGTTTAGTTCCGGACTTTCACTGCAGCAATACTCTGTTTCCAGGACTTTTACTTGTTACCGAGGCTCTTTACGGTGTTTCTCCTGAATTAAAACCTCTGAACATTCACACCTCCGAACCAGACCGGCGACAGTTTAATGTTTGGATGCTTTAAGCTTTAATTATCGCCCGAAGTTTGCTAACAGCTAATTAGCTTCCTGTTTTACCGCTCCGTGTCAGGCTAACTGAATTAGCTTCTGTCGGTGAGTCAAACATGGCTGTCAGCGGGACATCAAAGCCGTTTAATCAGCTTATTAAAGCAGTCGTTAGCCTCTTTTATCGCCCGCTCACACCGACGTTGGCCGGCGACGTCAACCCACGGCACTCACCGAGCTCCGGACCAACACCATGTCGCTGGCCTCCGTCGCAGTTTTCTCCCGCATCATCTCACATCTTGCTGAGAAGATTTTCACTCCCGGTTCGCGCTGTGGGACATCCTCCCGAGGTGTCTCCGTCTCTTCCAGAATGCCCCGCCGCGTGAGATTAAGATGTGTCCCTGCTGAGCTATCATGGACCCAGCCCCGGAGCTCTTCGTGGTAGCGGTAACTGTGAGCAGGAGACTCGGCTTTCGTTTTCGCCGAATTCCTCCGCTCTGACCTGCTCGCTGGCTGCTTGTGGCTCTATTTTATCACCGGAATACACCGCGTGCGCACAGCCGAATTCTCTATTAACAAGTGGGACAAGCACCGCCCCGCGGCGCTGTGTAGGTTATTTAAAACAAAACGCACATCCATCTGCCAAAAGAATCTGTTTCCAGATCAGATTTCCTCCTGCTCAGGGCGTCTGTTACATATGCAAAAGCTGAAACATCGGACTCTGGATCAGTGAGACTTACGCTTAAAAAGCGCGCCCCCTGCCGGACCCGATATTACCGCACAGTGCAGTTTTGTTAATACTTATTAAGAGTGATGGCGTCGTTTTTTCAGCGAAAATCCTCATTTATAAAACATGGCAGACTAAAAACTTCTTAGTTAAGCGCTTTTGTTGTCTGTGAGGAAACTGGTCAGCGCAGAGGCTCAGTATTTGGCAGGAAGCGAACGGGGATGCGAACAATACAATGGATCACTTTTTAGCAAGCGGGGGAAAGGCGGGACTCAGCTGTGGAAGATTTTCTTTTTTGGCGTCAGCGCGAACACGCACGGGCACAAACGTCAAGGCAGCCCGCGTGACCAACTGCACTTCTGGTGATGGTTTTTCAAAATAAAGGCCTGACTGGCTGTGACTGTAAATTTATGGTACACAGTTATTTAAAAATTTTAAACAAAACTGTTAGTTAAAATAACAGCGCTATCTATGTTTTCGTTTTGTTAATGTTTGTTTTTTTAAATCATAGCTTCTTCAACATAAAATAAGTCTTGTTGTGTCTACAATAATAATATCTACATGGATAATCTTTGCGGGTTGAAAGTCGCCACTCTTTGTGTGTGTGTTTCCTTTGCTTGTTTTAATTGTTTCATTAACCTATAAAAACACATAAGTATCCTGTAATCACAGTCAGGTCGTTAGGAATTATAAGTAACTTGCTGGCAATCCTTCTACTGAGAATTTACTGTATTTTTTTTAGCAGTCTTTCACTGGACTGACCGTAACATCTGTAAGAAAGCACCGCTGTCCTGTAGAGACTTTTAACGATAACTTACTCATTTCCCTCAAAAATCTACAAATTAAAAACCATTAAATTATTCATTACCGTAAATCATTTTAATCATTCCTTGTTTAACAGAAATATGATCTATAATTATTTTTGCTCTGTGCTCAATATTCAAAACTGTGAAAACATATTCTCTTTTACCACGATGAGCTGCAGCGAGGTCTGTAGGAAACTGAATGCTTAAAGCCAAAAGAGTCAAACAGTGACGACAGTTTAGACTGGGTCCTTCTTTGACTGAGTACTGATAAACCTATAAATGACATTCTGAATTTATCCGGCTTCAGGCAAAAAAAGCTCCAAAACACGATCATGTGTCGTTTTACAGTGCAGCTGTCTCTCTTCATACTCTCCTGAAAAAGAGAACTTAATATCAATGAGATTGCCTGTTTACATAAAGGATTTCATTTCATAAGAAGAATAATAGAAAAGATCAGAGTTATTAAACCCAGTCTGACAATTAGTGATACACACTTTCAATGTGCAATTTCAATAAGCCTATAGGCCAGGGTTTTCCACTTTCTGCTTTCTGCTGATGATCTTGTACTGTGTCATTATTTGTCATATTAAAATGTTGATAGTCCAGTATTTTAACATGTCATATTCTGACCTGTGTGTTTATTATAATATCTTTGAGTTTGGCATTTCTGTTGCTACACGAGCCTTAAAGTTTTATGTGGACTTTTTTATCTCCCAGTCACCACTGAAGTTAAAAAGTGTTTCAGATTAAAAGCAGGAGACCCGATTGCCTGTTTTCAGTGCTGAAGAGCTTACTCTCCCCCAGGCTTCTGTAGAATCACTTGCCACGGGTCGCCCCCTTGTGGAAGTTTGAAAGTTCAATTCCATTTTATTTATATAGTGCCAAATCACAACAACAGTAGCCTTGAGGGGGCGACCCAGGGTAAGTGATGGGAGAGTAAGCTCTTCAGCACTGAAAACAGCCAATCAGGTCACCTGCTTTTAATCTGAAATACTTTTGCACTTTAGTGGTGACTGGGAGATAAAAAAAAAAAAAAGTCCACATAACACTTGAAGGAAAGCATTTCCCTCATTTCATCTTTTACTTTGGTGGCAATATGTAGAGCCGGCGCTCTTATTTTGAAGGGGCGCGCCGCCTCTTTCCCGCCCTCCCTCCATCTTGGCGCAGCTAGCTTGACGCAGCGGAGCACCAAAGGGAGGCTGAGCGGATCAATTTGGAGCCTCGGCGGCTGATCGGGATTATGCGGCGCTTCTGATCTCTGTGTCGGTAAGAACGTGCGACCCTCACGCGCCGCCGGTGACCGAGCCGTGCGTGCGCCGCTGTTTGTGTGCAGAGCCGCGCGCTCAGCGGCCGTTTTCTCCGCAGCAGACCTCCCTTCTCCTTTGTTCGCCTGCGCCTGCTCTCGCACCGCTGCGGGTTTTCTCGGTACTGGCGCAACATGGCCGCCGCGCGTGCGGGAGAACGAGCCAATTAGCTGCGCGCATATTTTGATATTTAGCGTGAGGATGCAGCTCGATGAGGAGGAGGAGGGGGGCGGGTAAAAGTGTGACCTCTGCGTGGTCATCTTCATCACCACCATCATCAGCAGCAGCAGGACTAGCTCCTCCAGCCTTCAGGTGCGGAGGGAGCAGCTCTAAGAACCGCTGTGTGTGGGTTTGAAGCCACAACAGTGAGTCGGTCCGGTGTCAGCAGGCCGTCCTCACCTGCCACACAGTCCGGAGGCAAACACCTGAGGTCGGTCCCCCGGTCAACCCCCCTCTCCCCGTGGAGTAAAGGTGTAATCATAATAACCAAAGTATTTTTTATGGCAGAGCTAAAAAAAAAAAAATGTCAGCAAACTAAAGTTTTAGGTGTTTCCAAGTGGCCGGAGGGCGGAGGTTATCCACTGTGGGGAGGATACTACTCGCGAGCTTAGTGACACTTCACACGTAGGTGTTTTGCTGTTGTTTACTTTATTTTCTCTCATCTGCACACCTTCTGTTTGCTTGGTTTTTTAAAACAATCAAATTAATTTTTCGTAATTTTGTGCTCCAAAATTGGGAGATGTCGGCCCTCTCGCACTAAATTTAAGTCCAATTGCCTCTTTTTAGTTTCTAGTGTCCCTGAACTTCTGTAGTTGTCAGACTTGTTGTTGTTTCTCTGTGACAAATCTGAACCACGATTAGAAAACCTTCCAATAATCGTTTCAAACGGAGTTTACTTGATGCTGATCGTCTTACAGGCATCTGTAGAGCAGGAATTCCCTCAGATATGGACTGCTGTTTGTCAGGTTAAATCCAGACAAGTTCCCCACACTGTCACAATAGGAGCAGAGCCAAAGTGCGTTACGTCCCATGATGTTTCATTCTGGACTGGAATGTGAGCGTGATGACAGTGGAGATGGAAAAATGTATAAACGTTAGATAAAAGTCAAGAAGGCAGCACATTTAATGAAAGTAGGAGTGGTCCCAGCGTGGAGCCTTGGGGGATGCCACACTCCACAGGGCGGACAAAACTGAGAAGTTTCCTGCTTTGAAGGGGCAAATGAGCAGTGATCAACCATCACGGAACAAAAGCCACGACTTAAACGACATGAGCTGGAAACACTTGTAACAAACAACACAGTGGATCCACAACGCTGTGAAAAACTCTTAGATTTAAAAACAAAGTCAGTATTTTAAAGCAAAACCTCTTTTTTTCCTTTTAACCTGCGGATCGTTCCAGATGCACCGAGGACACAGGGTCAGACTTCATGACCTTTGAACGGGTCGCCGCGGTTCTCCATGTATGTTGCTCACCATTCTAGTAAATCTGAAGGACACACTTTGGTCTTAATGATTTCTGCAAAAGTAACTCAATGGTTAAATTATAGGGAAAAGTTTTAGCCGTTATATTTTCATACAAAACTCAAACCGGATTCAAGCTAAGTTTAAACGGGTCACTGGTGGATTTTAACAGGTCGCTGAAAATAGAAGCCTGAGGAGGAAAGCCTGCAGTGTGAGGAAACAAAGGCTTATTTTGAGCTGTAAATCACGCAGAGCTACTGTGAGAGAGCAGAATAAGTCACCTTTACTAACGAACTCTTAATGTTACCAGATCTATTCAGAATATTGTCTGGAAATCAGATTTAATAAGTAAGTGTCTTATTTCTTCCTGACGTGCGCTTGTCTTTGAGCGCGGTGTGCCATTAAAGGATGTAGGTGAGCAGCTTTGGTGTCATTTACAAAGCAGATATTTGGGTTTGAAGCGCACATACGTGGATTCAGTTCAAGATTGTAGAAATATTTCATTACAAATTCATATTGAGTCCAGAGTTTGTTGATCAGATGATGATATTCTTGAATAAAGTATCAGGTTTTGTCAGTGTAGCGCTTACAGACGGGTTTGTTTGGGTCCCTGTTTGGATTCAGTGTGAGAAGGTTTCCCTGCAGATGCTCATTCACCTGTCCGGAGTTTAAAGGCTGCTTCTCAGAGTGACCCTCTATCCTGCTCTTCTGCTGCAAGTCTGCCGTTACGCGGTGATGTCACTGTGACCTGGCGGTTGGTGTCGCAGCAGCAGGTCTGTGGTTTCTGCTGCAGGTGCGGTGACAGCTGCAAACATCAGGAGCAGCTCGGTGCGAATCCTCCCGCCGCCATTTGTGACCTGGTTAAAGCGTGGAGGGGATTTTCAGGCTCAGTCCTGTTTTCTGTTTGGTTACCAGAGGAAGGCATCTTTGTTCACACCGACTGTTCTACCTGCTGCAGTTCTGTTTTTACGTAGATCTGATCTTTCTAGAGAGGAAGTGACGAGGGTGACTGACTTCTCGTGGTCCTTGAGCTGATTTATCAGATGGTCGGAGGGCTGGTTAACGCTTCGCTTTCTTATTTGGCAGGAACTATATTATTATATATAATAATATGTATTAAAAGACTGTGTGGATATTCGTCTGCTTGGATTTGTTTTTCATGCACAGGTGTTATGTTTTTAATTTTTTTATGTGAATAATATCTACCATCTCACTGCATCGATGCCCAACAAAGAAGGATTATTTTGAACTTTGGATCATACAAAACTGCTGTAGTAGAGTCCAAGAGCAAAAACGTGGCACTTTCATTAAAAACTACAAAATAATGATCAAACATCTATTAAATTAATAATCTGTGTGTCATTAAACGATGGTGAGGTCCATATACTTGCACTGGCGCTGTCTTTGTTGTTTCAGCTCTTAACCACAACCTGAATTTCCTCAATTCCTGCAGATTTGCAGGAGTCGAATAAACGTGTGTTAGCTTCAGTTCAGTGCTGTATTTCTGGCCTAAAGCTGACAGATACAGCTGTGATCCAGAGTTATAGAACCATCCTGGTCCCGTACAGCTGGAGGAGGAAATAATCCATCTACAGCTCTGCTGTCACTCCCAATATAAATGAAGACAGGAAACTAAACAGCAGTGACGTTTGCAGGGTTACTGAAGTTGGGCTAGCTGCTATATAATGATGTGCTACGTGATCTCTAGCGACACACCTATGTTAGCATAAACACAGTGAAGCTGGAGGATGAACACTAACACTTTTCCACTCGATAAAAGTTAACGTGAAGGTTCCTGATGGTTAGAGACAAATACAGTCACAAGGCAGGATGCTGTAAACGGGCCAAACTTCAGTCAGGAGAACAACTGAGATAATCCATCCACAATACGAAGTTAGTGATTAATATACTGCTGCATGGGCTGGGCTGTAGCTACATCAGAAGGGCTTAAAAATTGCGTTTTAAAATGAATAGGGATGATAATTAAAACCAAGAGAGGCCGACAGGGATCACTGACTGTTTTTCGGGGATTGTTGACATCAAATAGAACGAGATACAAAACATTAAAACATGTTAAAAACACAACAGCTTTAATAAACACAGAGCAGTTTGGGCCCAGAAGCAAAATTCATACATCATCACTTAAAGAGCGGATCAGGCTGTAAACATGTTTGTTTCTTTTGTTTTAACGTGTGAGTCTATGGGACTGACTCACTGCTCACTGAGTAACAAACAGCAGGTTGCAGCATTCCTGACCTTTGACCTCTGACCTTTAGAGCCTTTGACTGCCAACCAGTAATCAGATTAGTCACAAACTCTGCTTTAAATGTATCCAACGCTGGACGTTTTACCTTCAGCAGAGATTTAAAAGGAGACGCCTTCAGCTGCTGTGATTGGTCAGGATCCATAAAACATTAACGTCGCTGCATTCAGTCCGACCTGCGAGATTCATCAGGCTAATCAGTCCTTGCTGTTCACCACGAGTCACTCTGCTGACCTTTTGACCTCCAGTCTAGCAACTGCTCTCATCCAATCAAACGTTGTTAAACTCGTGACTGATAAACTGAGTTTCCTGTTTGGAGTTTTTGTTATTTAACTGTCAGGATGCATCGTTTAGACTTCCTGTTTCAGCCTCGTGTGCCATGTTTGTTTGTTTGTTTGTTTGTTTTCTCTTTTAAAACTTACACATTTTTATTTGGCTTTTCTTTAACAAAACAAGCTTTTTAAACTTTACGTAGTGGTTGTATTAAAACGTCTATATTAAATTCATCACTCTGATGTAAAACGTTGGCGTTTACGTGTCCGTGTCTCCGTCTTTTCCTCCTCAGATTGAACGCATCGTTCCCGTATAGGTTCTGGCAGCTGTGACGTCACTTCCAGGCGTTAGTCTGTACCCAGCCTGAATGCAGCCTCTCCAGGGTCCAGCCTAATTCCTGGTGCTCCTTCACTCCCACCTCCTCCCTCCTCTCCCCACCCTTTCCCCCTTCCTGCCCCACCCCTCCTTTCCTCCATCCTCATCCTCCACCCTCCACATCAGCCTCGTCTTAACACAAACTCCCAGCATTTAGCCCGGACTGCTGGTGTGGTTGGCTGCTCCTCTACAGGTGGATGAATGAAGACCCCCTTCAAGAGCCCAACGGCGCCGCGGCCCCGAGCGGACGGAGGTGAGTTACATGAGCGAGGCGCTCCACCCATGTCCGTGACACGCTGCCGACTGGTCATCAGACTGATGTGTTTGTGTGTTTCAGGACATTCGGGCGTCTCTGCAAACATGATGAAGAAAAAGAATCCGCACAAGTAAAACAGTTTTTTTTTCATTTGTACAATAAAGTTTTTAATTAAAAGACACAACAAATGAATGAAAAGTCACCAGCTCGCACCGGTGTCACACCATCTTCTCCTCCTCACCCTTCATCGTGTCTGAACCTCCTCCCTGCAGGAAGCAGAGGACCAGCGTGGGTCCCAGCAAGACCCTGACTCAGCCCAGAAGGAACATCGTGGGCTGCAGGATCCAGCACATCTGGAAGGAGGGCAGTAAGTCGGCTCCATGTGATTCTCCTCTGTCTCATTTTCCTTTTGATGCTTCATATTTGATTAGTTTGGCGAGTTAAACATTAACATGTCCCTCAGTGGATCAAATGATGGTTTATAGAAACGCAGAAAGTTAAGCATCGTGTGAGAACGAGTCACCTGTGCTGGTGTTTACGTGTCTGCTTCCTCTCAGGTAAGTCGTCGCAGTGGAAGGGGACGGTCCTGGACCAGGTGCCCGTTAACCCCTCCCTCTACCTGATCAAATACGACGGCTTCGACTGCATCTACGGCCTGGAGCTGTACACCGACGAGCGGGTGGTGGGGCTGGAGGTTCTGCCCGACAGAGTGGGTGAGGAGCCACCCGTCATGGCCGCCGCGTTTGGCTCGTGGCGGAAATAAGCTGTCAGCCGCAGCGACACACGGCCAGACGAGTTTTAACGTGTGACTGTCACAAACTTTATGGACATCGAGGTCCGCAGCAGCGGCTGCTGATTGGCTCATTGTGTCAGACGTTTTCTGTTGTATTGCTGCAGATTAAGCCGAATACTCGAGTAAATGCACGTAGTTACTGCTGTTACTTTATTTAACATCCTGCCCGGCGTCCCAATGATGTAACCGCACCTCTCCGTGTGTCTCTCTGTCCCGCGATTGGTCCAGCTCCGGCCCGTGTGACCGACTCACTGCTGGCAGACACGATGATCGGTAAGGCGGTGGAGCACATGTTCGAGACGGAGGACGGGCCGAAGGAGGAGTGGAGGGGGATGGTGCTGGCCCGCGCTCCCATCATGACCTCCTGGTTCTACATCACCTACGAGAAGGACCCGGTGCTCTACATGTACCAGCTGCTGGACGACTACAAGGAGGGCGACCTGCGCATCATGCCCGACTCCAGTGAGTGTGAGCGCACTGGGCGGTGTCACAGCTCGCCACGTTTTTCTCTGTTTCAGTAAAAAGTGAAGCAGGAAACAGAGAGCTGAAGCAGCGAGTTGTTGGCATCAAAGAACCAACGTGTTCATGAGTGGGAGCGCTGCCAGTGCTCGCAGGCTCAGCTTCCTTCCTGTGTGTGTGAGAGTAATCCACATGTGGGCCTTTATCGGCTTCTGTGCCATCCAGACGCTTGCTGCTTCCACGCTGGCTGATGTGGGTTCCTTTCAAGGTTTCACTCAAACAAGCTCAGCGCTGCTTTGGTTTTCTGTTTCATGAGGCAGAGTACTCGAGTAAATATTACTGCTGGTGCTTCCTGATTATCAAACACCTGCTGCTTTGGTGTGTTTAATACTCTATCAATCGCCTCGTGATCAAATTCTGCAAAGACGATAAATAAAGTTGACCTTTTCTCTGTGTTCGTGTCTGCAGACGACAGCGTGACGGCGGAGCGAGAGCCCGGCGAGGTGGTCGACAGTCTGGTGGGCAAACAGGTCGAGTATGCCAAAGAGGACGGCGGGAAGAGGTCGGGAATGGTGATCCACCAGGTGGAGGCCAAACCCTCCGTCTACTTCATCAAATTCGACGACGACTTCCACATCTACGTCTACGACCTGGTCAAGACCTCCTAAGACCAGAAACCCTGTTTAAAAAAGACTTGCTGAGAACCACCAACCCCCCCAGAAACCCTCTGCCCAGTGCAGACCAGTCAGCTCTGTACTCTCTTTGGTGAAATGCCTTAAAACAGGACAAAAATCCAGACAGCGCCCTTCAGACCAGCTCCAGTCGTCCATCGCTCATCGTTCCACTTTCACAAAATCGGTTTTTGAATAAATAAAATCTGCTTCACCCAGAGGTGTAGAGAGGACTCGATCCTGAGACCCCCACAGAGAGAACGCAAGGTTTTCTGAATAAGTACTCCCTTCCCTGAACCCCGTCGGACCCTCTGCGACCTCCGTTATCTGACGAAGAGGGGGGCGAGCAGCTCTGCGGGGGTCGATGAAGGGACGGGACTTCAGGAGCCGCATTATCGACGACGTCTATCTGCAAACCAACACTGAGAGATGCAGCGGGGAAACAGACTTTGGGTTCATCACTTGTCTCTTTCTTGTTGCTGTTTGTGTCCCACAATCATTTTATGTTTCACATCAAACATCTTCAGTGTTTGTTTTCCCAAATTCAGCATCCAGGAAACAGCAAAGTGTGAATGAAGACACCATACTGTTGTTTTCTGAGCATGTTTTCCATCATTGCAGCTGTTATTTGGGTTCACATCTGTCGTCTCCGTCATAAAAACAGCTGTCCTGGTTGGCTCCAAAGCTGATGTTGGATCTTAAACACAAAATAGTTTTTTTATAAAGGTGTGCTCCCCTTCCTCCTGCTGCTGCTGTAGAGTTTACATGGTTTGTGTCATACCTTTTCTCTGTATTGACACCTTTATGTTTTTATCTGTTGTGTATACTTTTTATTACCCACTTAGCTTGTAGGACGCTTGCGGCTGTTGCAGGTGTGTACAATAATGTTTCTATAACTGACGGATTTCACTTTGCTCACTGACTCTGGATTTGGGCGCTCGTCCCCGGGTTCACGGCTCGCTGTAAAACAGCATAAACTCTTAGCTGATGTAGCTCCGCCCATCACAGTAGGTGGTCTTTTTTTTTTTTTTTTCTTGCACCAAACAGCTGACGCATAAACAGCCATGTTGCCTGAACCACATCTCGTGTGCCTGATTAAAAGATCTCAAACTATATGTTTAAAAATCCAACATAATTTCCTTTGTAGTTGCCAAACAGTTCATTCTGGTTCTGGATCCAAACGGATTTCAGTCCAGAACATTCCTGTTAGACGACACGTCCCAGGTGAAATACGTTTTGGTTTACAGCGGAGTCTCATCAGCGCGGTTTTTTTCCCCCTTTTTCCAGCGCGAGGAAACGGTTTAAAGTTCTCATCCTGGACTCTGCATTCCCAAGCTCTAGAACAAGTCTTCGTCCTCTAGAACTAAAATACCCAAGTTTAACATCTCACCGCGTTCGTTTGCCGTTTAGGTTCAAGGTTTTCTGTTAGATTTCCCACAAGTTCTACAACACTGAGGCAAACATTGTAGACAGTCTTGAGAACCCCAGCTTCCCTGATTCTGGGCCAAATCTGGATTAGACATCTTAACATCCTCTCAGATTTGGACCTTAACCTGCTCTTCTGGACCCTGTTTGTCTGTTTCCGTCAACATATATAACAGACATTTTTATTGTCATTATTATTTTATTGTTTTTGTTTTTTTTAATTATTCAAGAATCTGTTTTATGTTGTCCCAACGTCTGTCCTCTTGGTCGCAGAACCAACTGTCCTAAACTGCCCAGCTATACATCCTAGAACATGAAGGTCGAAATATTCTAGAAAATCAAACATGTTCAGCTTCTGAGGTTTTTGTGGGATAATTGTTTTTTATATTCTAGACTTTTGTTTTGTTCTAGAGTCTGTTTTTCAGTATTGTTTCCCATGAAAGTCTCCGATTCAAGAATGTATCTGGTTTGGAAAGATGATTATGACTTCCAGACAAAATATCTTTCAGCAGTTCAGCTAATGTTCGGGGCTCTGTGGTTTTACATCAAACTATGTGCTGCTCTGGATGACTCTGGTTCTGGAGGATATTTGATTGATTGAACAAAAACGTTTTTTCAAGTGTTGGAAAAAGTCAGTTTTTTTCCTAGACATCATATGATGGAACATTTATTTCTTCAGTATTTCATTTGTTCCTCTGTCCCCCCCCCCCACACACACACACACTCTTCATCCTGTCTGTGTTGGTTCTGGACGGTCAGATTCTAGAATCGTTTAACTGTGGAACCTTTTTCAGGTTTGATCTCAAACAGCGCTGGAATATTTTACGGAGTCTAGAACAAATCTTAAATCCTTTTTACAGTTTATTCTAGAATCTGTTTCCAGAATTGCACTAAAATAGATTTTATGTGTATTTTCATTCAAAGAAGAATGCTTGTAGAGTCTTTGGTTGAAATTGTGTTGAATCCTTCTTTACTTGAGACTCTGGAACCTTCTACAACATCAGGCCCAGGCTGCTGTAGAATCAGTGGAAGCCACGTGGAGGCGTGTCGACAGTTTCCTTACTAATTCGAGAGCGTACGTGCAGAAAATGGAGCCTGCACATTTGAAGCTCTTTGAGAGCTGCGGTTTGATTCTGTGCGATGCGAGGAAAACGTTGAAGCTGTTTTTGGTCTTTTTGTTTTCAGATTCTAGAAAACATTTGTCTCTGATTGGAGTCACTTCTCTAGAGCTGTTCTGGTTTACGTGTGAGTTCTGATTGAAGGCTTGTTGAGGTTCTGTTTTCAGAATCTGATCCCACACGATTCTAGAATCTGTACTTTAATATCCCGTCAGAATGCACATGATGAAAATGCCGTTGAAGGATTCCCACCTTATGTTGTTTTTCCTTAGGCTCTAGAAGCCGTGTCCTCATCCTGTCACTTACGTCAGAGTCTAGAGCTCTTTGTCGGTTTGTCTCAGATTGAAATCATCTGTTGTTTTTCTAAACTCTTCAGATTTGATTTGATTATTTTGTATTTTTATTTTATCGGCTGGAGGACGCAGGAACCTGAACACGTTCTGGATGGTGGATTCATACACGTGCACGTATGTCTGCTCACTGTGGCGTGAGCTCCGGCACATTTCACACAGGCTTAATTCCAGAATCTGTTCATCCCATCCACGGCTGCTCTAGAGTCACCGTGACGTTGTTAGGCGTGTTACTTGGCTTCACTACAGTTTACTACAGTTACGAATCACAGGATGTGCTGAGAGACTCCGGGGTGGGGGTCGGGCTTGGGGGGTGATGTGAATGCCGAGCCTCCCTGATGTGGAGTGGTGCGTTCAGGAGACATTTGTACTTTCCAGGAAACCTTTGATGTGTAGCGTGTGTGTGTGTGTGTGTGTGTGTGTGTGTGTGTGTGTGTGTTCAGAGCAGTGTTGTTTTTGCATGCATATATTAGCTCTGTGTAAATCGATGTGAGTTGCATGTCCGTGTAGTTTTCAGTTGTCCGGCTGTCTGTTGTGGCTTTCGGTGCCTTTTTGTTTCTTCTTCTTTTACTTGTCCCCCGTGTCCCTGATGACATTTGTTGTCGGGTTAATGGTCCAAAAAAAGAAAGGGGAAAAGCATTAAACGGGATCCTGGACCAGCAGGGCACGCAGCCGTTACGAGTCCAGCAGCAGAGCTTGTACAGACGTCGCAGCGGCGGTAATGTGTGTGAACTCTGTTTTGGTTTTGTTCAGTTTTTGGGTGGATCGTCCCTTTAAAGTGTGCCAACCTACAGATGCCAGTGTTGTACAGCAGTGAAAAGCTCACTATTTACTAAAATAAACTGTTTCTCTGTTTTTGCACTCGGACTCGCTCGTTCTTTCTGCCTCCGACACTTCGTTCTGTACAAACTGTGACACACTGATCCTCAGAGAGAGCAGAAACCAGATTTTGGCTTTAGACTGGGACTGGGTGTAAAATGGATTTGGGTTCACTTTTTAACACAGACAGTGGATCTTTGCTGAACTTGTGTAGTTACCAAAGTAGAAGTGGATCATTATCTTAAAGCGATAATGTTCCAAAACACAAGTCCACCTGTGATTGGCTCAGAAAACACAAAGTTTTTGCAGTCGGAGTCTGTTTATGAGGTTTATTAAGTATTAAATATTTAGAGTCGTTTGAACATTGCTCTCACTTTAATTGTAACGAAGTGTTTTGAGAGGATAGTCGTGTCCCATATCAAAGAATCCATCCCGGACACATTCGACTCTGCAGGTTTGCATATCGGAAGAATCGTTCTACCGAGGACGCCGTTAATGCAGCGTTCCACACAGCCCTCTCACGCCTCGAATATAAGGACACCTATATTTGAATGCTGTTTATAGACTACAGCTCAGCATTCAACACCGTCAGCCCAAACAGACTGGTGGAAAAGCACCTCACAGGCAGGCTTCAGGCAGTCAGAGTTGGTATCTCACGTACAAAGATAGTGAGCCCAGGGACCCCCCAAGGCTGTGTGCTCAGTCCACCCCTGTACACCCTCTTCACCTATGACTGCATCCCCTCCCAGAGCAACACCTCCATCATTAAGTTTGCTGACAACACAACCATTGTTAGGCTGATAGCTGTTGGAGAGGAGACGGCCTGCAGTGAAGAGGTGGCTCAGCTGGTGACCTGGTGCCTGGAAAATCTGTCCTTAAATGTTTAGAAGACTAAGGAGGTGATTGTTGACCCGAGGATGAGGAGAGACCAGCTCGCCCCACTATGTATTATTAACCCCGATTCTTTTGTCCCCATGATAGAACAGAGAAAACCGACTCATAGTGTGTTAAAACATTTATATTTCTTTTATTCAATCATCTTCTGGAAGAGAGAGACCCCTGCACAGCCCAAAACGCCAGTTGCAGGATCTCTAACATTTGACGCTCACCATGTGTCTTATATGGTGTTATTTCTGTACTTCAGACGTCACACACAGTTTCATTACAAACAAACTCCTTCTACTCAGTTCTTATTTTCTGTGTCTGATTTATTAATATGCCTGTGCACTAAAACTTCCTGTGCAGAGGGTGAAGACCTTCAAATTCCTCTGCACCCACATCAGTGAGGATCTCACCTGGACCCATAACCACGGCAGATCATCAAGAAGGCTCAACAACGACTCTTCTTCCTGAGGAAGCTGAGAAAATTAGGATTAACCTCCAAACATCTCAGCAATGTTTACAGATGAACAGTTGAGAGTATCCTGACAAACTCCATCAGTGTGGTACGAGAACAGCACCACTCAGGATAGGGACGCACCCACCCACAGCACACACTGTTCACACTCCTGCCATCTGGCAGACGCTACAGGAGTGTGAAAGTAAGGACAACCCACAGGCCATCAGGCTACTGAATCCCTGACTAACTGTCGAACTGTGATTGTCTATCAATAACCTGACCTGTAAATTTGCAACTGTGAACGTTTATATACAATATAACACAACTTCATACAACATAAACAATTTTAAAATTTGCACATTCTGAATATCTTAACACTGTGTTGCATAACTACTTGCACTTTCAAATTTTAACTACACCCTACCTTTGTGTACATAAACACATAAGTACTACATTTATTCTTTATATTAGTTACTTGTTTATTTAGTTGTTTGAAGGGAACTCGCAAAGTAACAATTTGATTGCTCAGCGTAACCATTTGTGTTTTGCGGTGTGTATATGACATTAAACTTCTTCAGTCTTGTGTTTTTATGTTGCAGCTCCCCTCCAGAGCGCTGGGGTCGCTGCAGAGCTGATTTGAACCGCGGTCTTTCCCATAATGCATCGCTCCCGTCAGACCAGAAACCCGTGCTGCTCTCACGTTTTCTCGCTCAGAAACATTAAAACCTTTTGCGTGCCGCGCTGTCGGAGTTTGCGCAGTGAGCTGATGAAGTCAAGAGAAACACTCACGTGAAGAAGAGCACCGTCAGTCAGAGCGCTCGAGCCGCTCCATAAAGCCTCAGAGCGCGTGCGCTGTATTATGATCCTTCTTGTTCAAGAAGTATGATGATTGGTGCGTTCACGGACCATCCGTGTAAGGTGCAGCCTTCTTGTTACGCATGCGCCTCAGCCCGTCTGACCTTGACAAGAAGCATTTATAAGATACGGATCATTAGTCAATGTTTCATATTATCGCTGATCAGGATGTTCCTGCAGTGATGTTCTACTCTACACAGTTCTATCTCAGATTCTGTACTTGTACATGTTTGTAGTAATAGTGTAGTTTTTTAGTGGTGACACTTTCTTTAGTTGTAAACATGCTTTTTACTGTCGGTGCTGTCGTTTTGTTTTGTCTCAGTTATTTAATGATAAATACACATAAACAGAATCCCAGTCAATGTTTTTGAATGACAGGGATGCCACAGACTCGGAGTGGGTGGTGGGTTAGGTGTCACGTCCCAGTCTGGTGGTCTTTACTTACAAACACCTGTACAGGCTACACAACAACTCTTTAAACCACAATCATGTGAACCTGAATGCACCACAGAGCAAAAACATCTGCTTTAGGGTTCACAGAGAAACGGGAGTCATTTTGTTTGAGTGCAGAAGTGGGTCAGTGAACTCAGCACACAGCAGGCCAGCTGACTCCCCAGAGTCTGACTGCACTGACCCATCAACCCAGCGACCTCCACCTAAATGTTGAAGTCAAGCTGAGCTCCGCCAGTAACGTCTCGGTGATGTGTTTAAGTGTTTCCTGTCATGAGTGGAACTTCTAGTTGTGGTTGTACGGGAGATGGGAGGTGTAGATGAAGTTCTCCACCTGGCCGGGTGCATGCTGATGGAGGCTTCTCTGTTTCCAGTGCTTTTCGCTTTTAATCTCTATTCAATCATCTTTATTCAGCAGCAGCCCAATCACGCCGTTTTACACGAATGCATGCGCTAAGTAATAATAACATCTACAACACACGTTACATCTCGAAGTCTCGCGATGTTTCTTCCGGGTGACGTCACTCCGGATGAGATTTCTGTCCAAACACAGATGGTGTCGCCCTGATCGTCCATGTGGTTCCAGGTCTGCTGAAAGTCTCACGCCGTGATCGGAACTTATTTAATTTTATTATATCCGACGAGCCGACCCGCTCTGAGAGGACCCGGAAATGCAGCACGACGACGTAAGTGTCACAAGCTCTTTTACAGCCGCCGAGAAGCGCTGTTAGCTCTGCGTGCTAACGCTAGCTGGCCGGTGAGAGCTCCGGAGTTTAAAGGAACCATGAGCTGAACCGTACTCATTTATCCGGAGATAAAATACGCGTTTCAACACATCACCAGGCTAAATGCTAGCCGGCTCTTCCGGTCACGCCAAATTCCATTAAATAAAATCAGTTTTACCGTTTTTTAGTTTTCCAGCAAACACTCCGATCAATACATCATGAAGCGGAGTCAGTCACAGACCTGCGTGGACCTCACTTCGGCCACAGTTACCCATCATTCTTTTCTCCGTGTGTCGTAAAGATCATCAGGCTCCACATGAAGGAAAAAGACGAACTGTAGTCAGACTTAACAAAAGCTCAGCACGCAACACATCCTTAAATAGATTCACGTAAGCAGAAAAGTGCTAAAATAAATTCACACGATAGTAAGTCTAATGGTGAAGTCTCTCAAAGTTGTGACGAATAATTAAATAAAATCATAAAAAGAAACTGAGGCAGCAGTAATGTGCATCAGTGTGTGATCCGCCCCCTGCAGGTGATCTGGGACATCATTGGAAACACGCAGTTCTGCTCCTTCAAAGTGAAGTAAGTCACGCTCGGCTTGGATTTATCGACTCGTGTCATTGACGAGCTCTGAGCCGTGTCACGTCTTTGTTTCTCTGTCCAGGACCAAGAGTCAGAACTTCTGCCGGAATGAGTACAACCTCACGGGCCTGTGTAACCGCGCGTCCTGCCCGCTCGCCAACAGCCAGTACGCCACCATCAGGGAGGAGAAAGGTGAGTCCTCGCGCTCTCATCAGCTTTACCGGCAGATCTCAGGTCAGCAGGTCTTGGGAGTAACGCGAGGAACGTTTGTGTTTCAGGTCAGTGCTTCCTCTACATGAAGGTCATCGAGAGGGCGGCTTTTCCTGCCAGGATGTGGGAGAAGGTGAGCGGCTAAAGTGGGATTATGTCACTCGTCGTGGTGGATCACCAGACACGGAGACGTCACGTCTCCTGACGATGGCCCGACGTCCTCGACACGGTTTAAAGAATCTGGTGTAAAAGAAGCTAACTTCAGTTTACAAGATTTTAACTCACGCCTCAAACTGTGTGTGTGTGTGTGTGTGTGTGCGTGTGCGCGCAGGTGAAGCTCAGTAAGAACTATGAGAAGGCTCTGGAACAGATAGATGAGAACTTGATCTACTGGCCTCGATTCATCCGACACAAATGCAAACAGAGGTTCACTAAAATCACCCAGTACCTGATCCGCATGCGCAAACTGGTCCTCAAAAGGCAGTGAGTACTCAGACCGTACTGCAGTACACAAAGTACTGCGAGTACTGCGAGTAGGAAGCTGGTGTGTCGTCCCGCCGCGTTCATCCTGCTTGTCTGTGTGTTTCAGGAGGAAGCTGGTTCCTCTCAGCAGGAAGGTGGAGACCAGAGAGAGGAGGAAGGAGGTGAGACTTTTAACCACACCCAAAGGTGGCGCTTGACCACCTAACAGAGCTGCAATCAGACTACGAGAGGTCGTAGGTCACATTTTCCTTACAAATTAGGAGCCGAGTTTCGGTTTTCCACAGAGAGGGAACGTTCATGTTGAATAAAGTCCGGCTGGAATTCTTTCCTCGCTTTGAAGAGGAACAGCCGTCGAACTGATATTTAAGGCGGAATGACTGATTCGCAGCATCTGAACGGTCCACCTTAAAAGCTGCTGGCAGCTCCTGTTTAGAGGATTCAGGATTTTTTCCTTTTGTCTGAACTTCATAAAATAAAATGATGCAAACATTTGCTAAAAGTTACCAGAAGCACTGCTCATTCCTCTGTAGTTCATCTCATCGTGACCTTTGACCTGGAACAGGAGCTCTGACGGCCGTCTCTTCTTTGTTGGTGTTTTCTTTTAGGAGAAGGCTCTGATTGCTGCTCAGCTGGATAACGCCATCGAGAAGGAGCTGCTGGAGCGACTTAAACAGGGAACGGTACGACGCCAACGCGACCGCTGCTCGCACGCCAAGGACGATCGTGCGGTTTAACTCACGGTCTATGTTTGTTTCAGTACGGAGACATCTACAACTTCCCCGTGCACGCCTTCGACCAAGCGCTGGAGCAGCAGGACCAGGAGAGCGAGTCAGAGGAGGAGGAAGAAGAAGAAGAGGAGGACGACGAGGTGATTGAGGCAGCTGTTACTACACCAGCTGCTGAACATGTTTGTAAAACTTTATTCTGAAAGGATGTCCTGTGTGTGTGTGTGCGTGCGTGCGTGCGTGTGTGCGTGTGTGCGCGCGTGCAGGACGTTGGGCAGAGAGAGTTCGTAGCAGAAGAAGAAGTGGAGGAGAGCGACCTGAGCGACTTTGAGGTAACTCTTCTCTCTAATGACCAGCAGGGGGCGACTGAAGTCTGATGAACTGCTTTCAGGTCGGACTGAATAAGACAGGAAGTTGAGTCAGAGAGGAGCAGGGAGTCAGAATCCAGAGACGCGTTGACGCAGTTTTGTCCTTTCAGACGTCGGTCGCCGCTCTGCTGGCGTGATCTTTAAATGCGATTGTTTGACTGTTACATTAACTGGACTTCCTCCTTGCAGGACATGAACAAGCTGAAGACGAGCAGTGATGAGGAGGAGCAGGACGAGTCCAGCGAGGAGGAGGTTGAAGAGGAGATGGAGGTGCAGACGAAGGCTTCGCGGTCTAAAGGCAAATCTCCAGCGAACGGCTCGGCGGCGAGGAAGAAGCGAGCGTACGTGGAGATCGAGTACGAGCAGGAGACAGAGCCCGCCTCCAAGAGCAGAGCCACGTAGTGACGCTGTGCCCTCGAAGCAAACTGACTGCCGAGGACACGCCCCCTCGCTCCCTCACCTTGTGTTACCACGGCAACATTACATAGCTGAGGGGATTGTCCGACCAGCTCTTCTGTTCATGTTTAAAGTCTCGCTCGGCTGGAAGTCATGTGACCAGCACAGAAAGACACTGATAGGCCCGCAGCTGATCACAAGATTGATTAATTGGCCTTTGATAATCAAACAGCCTGATCAGAATGAGTTTTCCCGTTTCACACTTTAAAGACGAATCCATGACTCGCTGCATGTGATCACATGACTGCTGCTTTCACTTTAAACATGAGCAGGAAGTGGAGCCAAAAACAGAACATTACGTGAGGAAGCGCCCACAGTGACGCGAACGACGACTTTTCTGTTCGCCGCGCTAACGGAGAGAAGACGGACGTGAATGTTTTTCTAAACCCTGTAAACATTTTTATGTTTGAAATAAAAATAAACTTGGAAAAAATGTGAACTTTGAATGCAGTGAATTTTAGTTATAAGTGAATTTAATGTTAACTGAGATAAAAGTCCGACGCACTGCCCTCTGCAGGCAGACAGAAGAATTACAGTTGAACACAAGAGCAGTGAGTCATCGGCGTATATACAGCATATATATAGTTTATTTACAAAGAACTGAGTCTCCACAGTTGGACAATGACAGCTTCAGCTGCAGAGAATCATTGCAAACAATCAGAATAAGCTTTTTTAATTTTAGCAGATTTCTGAAAAATGAACAGACAGAAAAACAGCGACTCCATCACCTGATCTCCACCTCACTGTTATAGTTGCACATGCTTCAGCCAAACAGCAGCGCCTCCCTCAGGCTGATCAGACGATTTTGCTACGAGCACACGGAAAAATAAAAAGGACGTCAGCTGTAGTTTAACCTGATTTCGCTGCATCGTCTTCTCATTAATATATAGAAATTAAGACTCTGAACAGCGTAACGACCGAGGCCATCCCATAAAGTTTTTCCCATTTTGCATAAGAAGTGTTGTGTAATAGTTTTGGATGCTGAGCGCTTTGGCGAGGGAAGCTGAAGGCGCCGATCCCGGTGACGCCTCACAGACTTTTTGGTCACTGCAGAGTAAAAACAAACTTCAGGGTTTTTTTTATTTTGGGGTCGATCAGGAAAAAACAAAGACAGGACGCCTGAAACGCTTCGTGTTTGTTTTCACCGCATAAAGGTTTTATTGTTAAATCACTCATCATAGTTGGAGCGCGCTGCTGTCCACCAATCAGACGACAGCAGAGGGTAAAGTCACATGATTGTGCCCTGTTCAGACAGATGTGGACGCGTCACAACCAGATGCTGAGGTGACGTTTTTACTTCATATAACGTGACCTCGGCGCGAGCAGTGACATGATGACCATACGGCACCCCGGAGGCGACAAAATTCCCCAATTAAGAGATCTGCTGAGTGACGCCATGTTAAATCTACACAAACGGGATAATTTATCATTTCTTGTGTTTTCCTGGGTTTAACCAGTCGACTTTTTCTGGGTCATCATTCACTTTAATACTACAGACAAAAATTTTCAGAATGTTTTAAAATTTACGTCATATTTTCCAATTTCCCCCAAAAATAAAGTGCAACAAAACTGTAGGAATGTAGAAATACACAACAGGTGATTTACATGCATTAAAGGTAATTAAAAACATTAGTGTAATCATTTCAGTAACGATCAAAGATCCTTTTTGTTAATTTCTGTCAAAAAGTTCCAAAACTTTAAATTTTAATAAATGTGCAATAACCTTCATGTTGAAGAGACTCCAGCTCAGCCAGCCGTACTGTGTGTAATACCACTCTCTACCACAGGATGGAGCCGTCGTCCACGCCTGGTTTAAGGTTAAACGGCAGCACACCTGCTGGTGAAACACTCCCCCTGGTGGTGAAACTTTTAATGGCTTATGGACCTTCAACTCCATCTCTCCGGGTTTTGTCATTTCTGGGACTCAAAGGAAACATTTCTCGGGTATTTTGTTAATTTTAGTGTAAATAAGCAGAAATACAGGTAGACTAATTCCAGACTGATCCAAACTCTAAATGCAAAAGCTGCTCCCTCCCATTAGTGCTCACAGACTTTGGTGGTTTAAAAGTGTGAAATGAAATCTGGCAGAGCATCACTCGGAGCTTTGGGAAGCTTTTAGTGCAGGAATGATTTTTCAAAGAGGAAAACAGTAGATCCAGAAACCATGAAGGCATCATTTTCTCCACAAAGCACATTCTCCCTCAGATACGCTCGCTGGTGTCTACGTGACGTTTGAAGCAGTGACGTCTCCACAGCAGCGCGGCGGAAACCAGAGAAAGCACAGTGATAAAGTGCAATCCTGGCTCAACAACGCAAACACAATGGCCACAAGGGGGAGCTGTGGGAACATCCTGTATTTATTTGGTTAAAACCAAAAACAGAAACAAGAAAATAATGAAGGCATTTAATAAAAATCCATCCTGAACTGATCCAGCGAGGGGCCGGAGAGACGTTCGGGTTCTTCATCCCTCACAGAGCGACCGAGACTCACATCAGTTCACAGACTTCATAAATTGAAAGGGTGGCTGTGTGGGTGGAGCTGCAGGCGCAGACTGTCTCATCCGATGGTTCCTAACCGACCTTCCGACCTCTTTCCTGTCACTATTTTCCTCCCTTGGAGCTGGGAGATGGGAACTTGCAGTAATTTTCATGCATTCAGACGATGCATTCAAATGACTTTCATACTACACAGCAGTGGTGAAAAAACAAAACCTGGCAGCTGTACTGGCTTCGTGCAGACAGAAAGAGGCAATAAAAGCTAAAACGCCGTCACGACTCGATGGTTGGGGTGCTCCTTTCTCGTTGCTCTCTCAGCTTCTGCTTCCTAAAATAACAGAGGTGGATTTCTGCAGGAGCTCAGAGGCTCCTTCAGTCAGCTTCCAGCTTCACAGCGCTCAGGTGTCCTCTTTGGTTCTGAAGGTGACAGACGTCCGCTGGCCTGCGCTCCGGTTCAGTCTACAAACTCACAACATTTCCCTGCAGAGAGCTGAACATCCCGGGTGAGCCGAGACATCCAGGCAGAGCCAACCGAGGGATGGAGTTTGAACGTAAATCAGAATTGGGAACCTGGACTCGGACTGAGAGCAGCGAGTCTGCTTATTTTGAATTTCATTTTGTCCCAATTTGGTTTTGTTTGTCTGAATTTAAACATTTTACTTATGGGAGAAAAAAGATGCTAAATCTGTGAAACCTTCACTTTAGTCCGGATTCAGTCGACCCTACTCTGGACTCTGCACAGTCCAGGCCGCACGCCGGCCCGCCGTAGCTGACTGACAGGAGTCCTCCGTGATCGCCAGCGTTCACCGTCACGTCCTGCTGCGGCGGTTTGTCTGGGTCGGTCGGATAAATGGCGCTGATTGGTTTGTTGATAAGGAAGCCCGAATTTTATGGAAAACCAAATGTGGCGTACTCACGATGATCCTGATCGAGTCTGCAGGAGGTTTTTAATGCGTGTGAGCTGAAGCATCCTCGATGGAGACGCGGTGGGGAGAGCGGCCCAGTTTGGGGGAGTTCTCTGGTTTTGAGATTAAAGCGTTGTGGTTTACAAAGGCCAGATTGACACAGGTCTGTGCTCAGACTGGTTTTGGATGAGGTCGCCGCCTCGGTTGGTCCTGATCTGGGAGCCTTTCTGAGCCAGTTCACGCTGCAGAGATGTGCTTCTAGATTTGGTTTTCAGGATCGGGTCAGAGTTGGTAAAGTCTCGAACGGATGGAGGATTGTTGAATCTTGCTTTGGATTAGAAAACGGCGGGTGGACAGCGCCGATGATGAGTGTGGACTGGTTCTGGGTGTGAGTGTTAGTGCCCGGCGGAGTCCGTGTGTCGGTCTGTTCGATGCGTTCGTACTTTCTGTTCAAGGTTAACAGCTGCAGCCTTCCTTTGCTGGCTGGTTGTCGGGGTTGGGGCGCCCCCCCTGCAGTGTCGAAGGTTTGTGCTGGACTCCCGACTCGGCGGCGTTCAGGTCCAGGCTGCCATCTTGAATGTTCTGGTAGATCCTCTTCGCTGCCTCCAGGAAGGCCTCCTCCACGTTCTCGCCTCTGCAGAAGAAGCAGAGGCCAAACTCGTCAGGACTTATTAAAACATCGGTCATCACAAAGACCCAGAAACACGTGTTCATGCACTTCACCGTTCTGTGGTGTGAACGGGTTTCTGAATGAATCGTAACCATCGAGCCACTACGAGCTTCCTCTCTAACACGCCGTACTTACGTCTTGGCACTGGCCTCCAGAAACAGCAAACCTGAGAAACAGGAAGCAGAAATCAGAGGAATCAGCGAGTCTCCGTCTGCTGCTGAGCGTTTATCTGATCGTGCGAGCGTCTCACCGTTTTCCTCGGCAAACTGTTTGGCCTCCTCGTACGTCACGTCTCTCTGAGCCTCCAGGTCGGCCTTGTTGCCGATCAGAATGATCACCTACGACACGGAGACACGCAGACTGAGCAGCGACTCTTCAGCGCGTCACAGGTTAAAGGATGTTTCGTGCACAGCAGCTTAACAGGTGTTTGTTAGCTGCACGGGGTTACTGCCATAAACGTGAGCAGGGATGTAATAACTGTTTACTTGTAGCTGCGGTCCAGCCAAGTCTGTTTACGCACCGCAGCTCTGGGTCACTTTCACCTTCAGACTCCATTTTGAAATCATTCTCTCTCTCCTGCCTGAAAAGAAGATTTAAAAGAGTCGCCACAGAAGTCTGCGTGGGCGCACTCACCGTGTTTGGGTTGGTCAGGTTCCTGGCGTCCGTCAGCCAGCTGCTCAGGTGATTGTAGGTACTTCTCCTGAACACACAAAAATAACAAAGTCAATACACTCTCTGAACGTTTGTCTGACATTTAGTCCACAGCAGCATCGACTGTCAGGGCGCCATCAGAGTCACCGCCTGGCAAATATTTAGTCTGGATGAGAATCCTACAAAGGAACCGGTTCTTGGTCGACCTGCTGCTTTCAAGTCACTCTCTAAGATTTAAACATTACCGCCCACCATCAGCCAAGAGCAGGTGGAGGCCTCCATCAACAACCTCATCACATGAAACATAACACTACTTTTAAAGGGACAGTCTACACCCTGCATCACACATGAGTGTGATCCACAGAAAATTCACTCATGCAGGAACTTTTTCCTTTCTCACGTCTACATTCAAAAGTGGCTTCAGGGCGATTAATGTTTTAAGGTTGATCCTACAATAATACACACAGAGAAGAACCCAACAATCATATGACCCCCTATGAGCAGCACTTTGGCGACAGTGGGAAGGAAAAACTCCCTTTTAACAGGAAGAAACCTCCAGCAGAACCAGGCTCAGGGAGGGGCGGGGCCATCTGCTGTGATTGGTTGGGGTGAGAGAAGGAAGACAGGATAAAGACATGCTGTGGAAGAGAGACAGAGGTTAATAACAGATATGATTCAATGCAGAGAGGTCTGTTAACACATAGTGAGTGAGAAAGGTGACTGGAAAGGAAAAACTCAATGCATCATGGGAATCCCCGGCAGCCTACGTCTATTGCAGCATAACTAAGGGAGGATTCAGGGTCACCTGGTCCAGCCCTAACTATATGCTTTAGCAAAAAGGAAAGTTTGAAGCCTAATCTTGAAAGTAGAGATAGTGTCTGTCTCCTGAATCCAAACTGGAAGCTGGTTCCACAGAAGAGGGGCCTGAAAACTGAAGGCTCTGCCTCCCATTCTACTTTTAAATACATGGACAGATAGAGCTGGGTGTCATCTGCATAGCAGTGTAAATGTATGCTATGTCTTCTAATGATGCTGCCTAAGGGAAGCATGTATAATGTAAACAGAATTGGTCCTAGCACTGAACCCTGTGGAACTCCATAATTAACCTCAGTGTGTGAAGAGGACTCTCCATTTACATGCACAAACTGGAGTCTATTAGATAGATATGATACAAACCACTGCAGTGCAGTACCTGTAATACCTACAGCATGTTCTAATCGCTCTAATAGGATATTATGGTCGACAGTATCGAACGCTGCACTGAGGTCTAGCAGGACAAGCACAGAGATGAGTCCACTGTCAGAGGCCATAAGAAGATCATTTGTAACCTTCACTAAAGCTGTTTCTGTGCTGTGATGAGCTCTGAAACCTGACTGAAACTCTTCAAATAAACCTCTGCAGATGATCTGTTAGCTGTTTGACAACTACTCTTTCAAGGATGTTTCAGATCCACCAAAACAAAAAAAGCTGAGCACAGAGATCATGCTCAGTTCCTCATGCCTCAGTGCACACTTCCTCCTGCACAGTGATATAGCTGGTGGATGTAGACTGTAGAAAGAAAATAGTTCCGACGTGAAGCCGCTCACCGGAGCGTCTGTGGATCACTTCCATTTTTATCAGTTTACTTTGTTTTAACTGACGTATTTAATCTAACATGACTTTACATACACCTTCATCATTTATTATTCATCTAATGGTTCGACTTTTTCTACTAGGACAGAAACTTACATTCATTTCGTGTATGTTTTGTATGAAATGATCTTCACTGCATATCTGATTTGTTTTGTTGGTTTTTGTCTTTTTATCAGTTTGTGATCTCAAACAACAAAGTGCTGAATTAGCAGCTCGACAGGACGGAGCAACCAGAGTTTTACATTTATGGTGAACTGTCCCTTTAAGTAAACAGGACACAGATTTCTCCTCCTCCATCCACCCTCGCCTGCCTAGGTACCTGGTGATGTCGTAGACCATGAGGGCCCCGGCGGCCCCCCTGTAGTAGGACCTGGTGACGGCCCTGAACCGCTCCTGACCCGCCGTGTCCCATATCTGCAGCTTCACCTTCTGCCCGTGAACCTCCATGATCCTCGTCCCGAACTCCACCCCGATGGTGTGAGGACAGTCTGCCATGACTGCAGCGCACACACACACACACACACACACACACACAGGAATTGGACGGGCAGTGGTCACCAACAGGTAAGTAAAGGTAAAAATGTTTGTGTTTGTCGCTGTCTCAGGCACAAACACACGAAATCTGTTATCAGAATGAATTTCATGAAACCATCCAGATAGAATCAAACACACGAGTCGCTTTTTGTTTTTTTCCTAGCATAACAAACTGAATGCTAAAAGCTAATCTATTTACATTGTTCATCAATTCAAAGAAATCCTGTTAAATGTTTCCAAAGTTGGAGGTTTACGGTTACATCAAAATGAAGAAAAAAAAAAACATAAATCGATATTTATGAAGCCCGAACTTGACACTTGATCATTATTAAGATATTTATATGATAAACTAGAGCCGTGCTGTTAAACAGCTAAGACGGATTCCTAATCAACAAACTTGACATTATTAGAAAAAAGACTCTAAAAGTCAGCCTGAACTGATTTTCCACTGCTTGCCTTTCAAAATAAAAGACCTAGAAACACAGGCTGTACCACTTTGCCCCTCATACCCAAACAGTGGTGGTAAATTTTAAATATCCATAACTCACAATTTCATCATACATGTATAATAACAATAAAAGCCTATTCTATTCTATTCTATTCTATTCTTAAACTTCAGTAAACAAAGAGAAGAAGAAAAGCAGCACTCACACTTCTTCTCTGTGAACTGATGCAGCAGACACGACTTCCCGACTCCCATATCACCTGCAGACAGACAAACACAGGTGAGGTCGGCCACCAAGGCTGACAGTGATCAGGAAACACCCGGATGAAGCGTTTTTACTCCCCGTGATTGAAGTGTTCCTGCTCATTCACCGTCCAGTTTCACTCCTGGACTTTACCAGAGCAGCGCTGCATGAGTCACAGCTCAACATCGTCTTTATTTAATATCTGCACCCGCTGCAGACACTCCACATTTACCAGCGCCAGGTTCTGCACTTCTGCAAGCTTAGTCTAGAAGGAGGGAGTTTACTGATGTGAGGGGCAGCGATCACGGATACAGAACGGTTATTATAAACGGACTCATGCAAAGCTGCTCTGGCAGAGCTGCGGGAGTAAACACAGGAGCTGGAGCTCGGATCACTCACCGATGATGATGTATTTGAAGATGTAGGAGTAGTTGTAAGGTGCGGCTGTCATCGTGATCCTGCGGAGAGAAAACAAAGAAATGTGTTTGGTTTAAACCGAGAACCTGAGCTCAAACACGGGGCTCCACCCTCGGTCTGAGCCCGGTCACAGTGATCCTCGGAGCTCGGTCTGAGCCTCCAAACACACCGAGTGAGACACAAACAGCTCAGAGAAGGAAGCAGCCGGCTGAGCTAGCAGAAGCTAACGCCGAGCCCAGCGTTAGCTTTAAACACCGTGACAGCCCCGCGGAGAGGAAGCTTTCATCCTCATCACACGTATGAAACGCTGACGGCTCAACCACAGGAACCCCCCGAGGAGTCCCCCGAGCCCCCCTGGAGCTCCACTCCTGGAGCTAAGTGGCTAACAGCTGCACTGCTGTCTACGCCTTGCTAACAGCTAAACGCTAACGGCAGGAGGTCACTTTCTGAAGCTTTTACAGTAAAAACAACCGAATAATAAACCAATCAGACAGGAGGCGTTACACGTCGCTGTGTTTTACCTTCAGTCCGGGTGTCTATCCGACCTGTAAAGCTGCTTAAAACGCTGGTTCGCCGGGTAGTTTTATCTAACTTGATGGGTCGCTTGCTGAGCCGTCAGGAAAATCTTCTACCTCTTCCGCGACTCTTCCTCATCAAGGAGAAAAGAGGTAGTATCGCGAGACTTACAGCTTCCTACTGCCGCCCAGCGGACGAGAAGGGGATTTAGACACACCCAACCGTCCCGTTTGTAACTTTATTTATTTACATCTTTCTTTCTTTCTTTCTTTCTTTCTTTCTTTCTTTCTTTCTTTCTTTCTTTCTTTCTTTCTTATTTTTTTAAAGTGACCCAAATTAGTTAATAGAAGCTCTTGTTTCTATAGATATATGTTACCAAATTACTGCGACAATGAAAAACACTGAAAAATGTGACGATTGTCTGCAGGTTTGCAGTCAGAAACAGAAGGGTTCCTTTACCCTTTAACTCCTAATGGGGTTCACAGAGGTCATATGTAGTTATTTTGAAAATGTTTGACTGAAATAAATGAGCTTCTAATGTTGCAAGAAGGTCCTGAATTAGGCTCCACCATCAGGCTGGGGTCTTTTTGTGTGGAGTTTGCATGTTCTGTCCAGGTACTCCAGCTTCCTCCCACATTCCAAAGACATGCAGTTAGTGGGGTTAGGTGGAAACACTAAATTGCCCATAGGTGTGAATGGTTGTCTTTCTCTTTGTGTTAGCCCCGTGACGACTGGTGTCCACTCCAGTTTGTGTCCTGCCTCTCGGCCTACAACAGCTGGGATAGGCTCTACCACCCCCGGGACCCTGACAAGCGGAAGCAGCAGAGGATGGATTTTGTCGATACAGTTGGACAAATGAAAACATACATTATATTTATTGAAAACATAAACTTGGTTTAATATAAGTAAATTACAGGATATTCTCAAGTAGAAGAATAACTTATATTTCTAAATAAAAAGAGGCCTGAGTAATTTTGTAATCCAGCTGCTCTCCCTCGATTTTCTGATAGCTGTGGAATTATTATTATTATTATTATTATTATTATTATTATTATTATTATTATTATTATTATTATTATTATTATTATTATTATTATTATTGTTGTTGTTATTATTATTACTTTAGTTTGTGGAGCATCACTGAAGAAACCCTTAAAGCCAGAATGTTAGCAGATATTTTTCTTCTTGTGTATTTTCTAAATGTGTTTGTGTACTGGATGATAACAGTGGGCACATTGTTAAAGTGACTTTGTATTTAAGGTTTCTCTGTGCATGCCCGTGCATAATGAGAGCACTGGCTCGCCCTCTCTCTCCTCCCTCCTGTGCTGAGGTCACAGACGCGTTCAGACAGACTCGCCTGGCAGAACTCAAACTGCTTCTCACAGAGCAGATAGAGGGAGTTCAGGGAGGAGGAAACAGGAGGAAATCTGTTTGCCGTTTGATGTTGGATTCTTTAGCAGAGATATGAGCCTGAGGATCAGCAGACACTGAGACGACCGACATGGACAAACAGAAAGGTACCGTGACCCACAACAAGTCTTACAGATGTTTCAGGAATAACGACAGAGGCATAAAACTCATCCACACATGAAACCTGACGTTACCTGATATTTGTTTTTTATATTTAAAAATGTTTCACATGTATGAAATCATACACAGCATGCATGTTTCAGATGTAATCTGATTACAAATGGAGATTTACTTTGAAACTTTCCTTTAATGTGTTTAACATCCACGTACTCTTTTGTCTTTCATATCACGTGGAAAAAAAATGTTAAAACTAATTGTAATAAAGTACTAACAAAGCACTCAGCAATTACCAGGGCCAAAACTTGCAGTTCCTCCAGTTTCCACCGGGGGCAGCAGCGAGTCGGTCCCTATAGACTCCCATGTTAAAACTTTACAGCAGTAATAAACACTTTTACAGCCCGATGTAAACTGTTCGGTCTCTGTAGGTATATTTGTGGTGGGTTGTATAGGTCACCTGTAAAAGGTTTAAGGTTTGCATTCATAGGGGCGTGGCCTCTTTGACTGACAGGTGGATGGTGACGCAGGTGGCTGTAGCTGCTAGCTGTCTGCTAGCGTCACCTGAACTGGACTTTTGGACCGTGTTTGTGCTGTTGGAGCCTTTCGGAGCATTTTAATGACATCATCAGACCAATAATACTGCTGCTGTGAGGTCACTGTAGTAACAGACCAATCCAGTAAGAGAAAGTTAGGGATTCTGACTGGATGTTACTTATTAGCAAGTATCTGAGCTAGCTAGCATTACCTGATATGCAGTTTTTATGTTTATTTCCATGTTTGTCTATCATATTAATATATATACGCTGATATTTTGGCTGCTGACTCATGTGACCACTAGAGGTCAGGTGTGAGTTGTTATAAGTTGTACTATATTTATTATTTTGGGATGTTTTACGTTTGTAGTTATGAACAAATCAAACTAACCTTAGGCTTGTGTTGTATTGTGTATAAAATATTTAGATGGTGGTAATAGACTTGATTTCAAATGACTGGTTGATTAGATAGTTTAAATTCATTCATTAAAATCGGTATAAATAAACAGCAAAAAGCCATGCTGTTCTCTAACAGTTTAATTTATCTTCTGTATCATGTGAGAAACACTTTGTATATGAGCATGTATGTATTTGTGGCCAAAGCAGCTTTAAATCAAAGGAAGTGTTGACAGAAGGAAAAGGGCCATGATGCTGCTATAACTGGCTCCAGCTGAAAAGTTTAGAAAAAGCTGAAAGTGATTTAAGTTACTTTACCATGAAAACCAAACCCTAAAATTATCTGAAAGACAGGATTTCTCCTCACCGCCTGTGTGTGGGTACTTGCACAGCTATCTTTGTGGGGACCTATGTATTTATTGACTTTTTAAGGACCCTTCTGTGTTGTGAGGACAGACTCTTAAAGGCCCGTTTGTGGGTTTGGATTTAGTTTAAGGGTTCATGTTAAAAAGAGGTTTAGGTTAGGGGGCCGTGAAAGGCCTCAGAAGGTCCTCACAATCACAGAAGTACAAACATGTGTGCAGCAGGGTGTGGAGCAGCTTTCTTTAATCTGGCTGGCAAGAGAGCAGAAACATTTACATTACTGTGCTGCTGTTTCCTCAAACTGACCCGCTTCCAGCTGGAGGCTGACCACCTCCCCACTAACCTGCTGCTAACTGGGACCTGTAGCCACTTTGCATTTTTATTGTTGTTTGTAACAACAAGTAACTCTGATTAGAGCAAACCAAAGTGATTTGAGAGATCAGTGTATCTAGATAACTCCCTGAAGTAACAGTACCACATTTAACGAGGTAAAAATACTCAGCAACATGTCCAACGTGTAAATGAGAAACTAAAGTATGTTCAGCTTCGTGTAACTACAGGTGTTGCAGTAAAATGCATCAGCAGCATGTCCCCATTGGGGCTGTTTTATCTACGTTATATATAGTAGATGATGGTTTTTAAAATAGGGTCAGCCCCCCCAAGAGGTCACCAGGTCATGGGATGATTTATGGGAAACAAGTAAAATCTATTTCCTGTTTTCAGAGCTAATTTAAAGTTTTTTTCTATAAATTTTGAGTAGGTCTTGTACCTCAGACTGAGCGCTACCAGGAGGAGCTGGGAAACATCAGAATACTCCTTTTAGCCAGCGATTAGCACATGAGGTCAGGAAACAATCTGACTTAATGGCAGAAAAATGTTAAAATTGTTGGTGTGGATACTTTAAAGACACAAACACACAGAAAATCTAAACAGTCTATTAGCTCAGTCTCCAGAGAGCAGCAGCGGGAGGAGGAGGAGGAAGTGATGATGATGAGGTGGAGGAAGGAGGATAGACGAGGACAGATGGGTATTTCTGATAGTTGCGTTGCTAACATACCACTGGTGTGATAAAGACTCCACAGCAGCAGGAGGATGGATTGTGACACGTTCTCCCTTACAGAATAAAAATGATGTTTTCTACAGAAAAAACACGGACGTAACCATGTGACTTCACCCATGGGTTTCTGGGACTTTTCATAGCGTTTCGGTTGCTTCCATGTTGTGAAACGATTAGTGGTGGTGAAGCCTCACAGACAGCGATCAGCTCAGCAACACAGGGCCAAGCAGTTTGTGTATCAGGCTGTAAACATGTTTATTTCTGCTGTCAGATTATAATGTGGACGTCTGTGGGACTGCCTCACTGCTGGTGCCCCTGCTGGACGTTACAGGAACTGCATGTTCAGCCTCTGTGGGAGCTTCTTTCACAGTTTTTAAATGATGAACTAAGTTATTAGGAAAACTACCTCACCTATGTTAAAACATACCACGTATGTATTATTGTAGGGTCTACCTTACACTATAAAGCACCTCGAGGTGACTGCTGTTGTGATTCGGCGCCGTATAAATAAAACTGAATTGAATTAATTGTGACAAAGTGATTCAGGTTATGGTCGTCTAATATTACATTTTATTTGATGACCTGAGAAACAAAAGTGACAAATAGCAAAAAAAGAAACAGTAAAAATGTTTTTTCGCAGCGCTGTAAGCAGGTTTATGTAAGTGTAGATGATCTAATGCCCAACGACAGTCAATTATCGGGTATCAGAACCTGAACGAGCTCTGTGGTTCCAGCGACTGCCCCCTGATTGGACAACGCTGGACAAACTGCTTCCTGGTTGGATGTAATTGCTGCATAATGTTGTTAGGATATCATTGTTGTGATGGACACCATTGGTACTGTAGTGTGACCGGTTTCAGCTGGAAACGTGACTTTTAGTTTAAACTGCTGAAGCAGATGCGTCGCTGTGGTCAGTCGAGTTATTTGTTTTTGACGGATTTGTTTAGGTTATGGTTTAAGGATAAGTGTCCAGGAAATGAATGGAAGTTAATGTACTAATGATGTAAACAGGCCTGAAAGTGTGCACTGCAACATCAAAGCCCGAGACAGGAAGTAATGCAGATGGTCAGATAAACAGCGTTCAGCAACACAAACTCTTGATTCTGCGTCCGTCCAGCAGCCGTCCGTCTCTGTCTCCTTTCTGCTGTTGTTGTTCGTCTTCAGGGTTTGTGGGTGTTTGAGGAATTTGCAGCTCGCTGCTTAAACAGCAGTTTGATTTAAATCAGCATCAGAGGAGTTAATCAGGAACATTTAGCCCTCGTCTCCCACTCGGCTCACAGCGTGAATGGACTCGGCCTCTCTGTATGAATGAGCCACCGGACAATCAGCTGCTGTTTCCTCTGCATGTTTTTACATGTTCTGCTCTGTGTTGTACTGATGATGACTCAGTACAGTTTACGTCTAAACAACAACAGAAAAGCATTAAAGACTGAAAACCTTTACTTAGTTACACCTACTCTGTGTCGCTGTTTCCCATATCCTTATATAAATACTGCATCCACACACACAGATGCTAATTAGTGTTCAGAGCTTCACTTCCTGGATGGTCTGAAGCCACAGTTATTGTCAGGTAATAGCTTTAGGAAACTCTAGTCATTACTGAGGATGTCCTCCATGTCCTTAATGTGAGTCTAGTCATGACTAAAGGTTGTAAAGGTTTATTAGGAGGTTCTATTTATCTGTGAAGTGGGCTTTTGTGGTGCTAAGGGAAGTTTTGTCGCCATCGAAGAGGTTCTAGTCATCCTTTAGGAGGTCATGCTTGTCTCTGAAATCCTCGAGGTGGTTGTGAGGTGATGTTCTACAGGTCTATGAGGTATTTTTCTGTGAAGGGACTCTTACATACTCTTTAGGAGGTTGAAGAGATTCTAGTTTTTCTTGAGAACGCTGCGCTGGCCTCTGAGGATGTTTCAGACGTGCTAATGTTGGTTCTAGTAATGATTTGTGTAGTTTTGGATGGGGTTTGAGACATCTCCTAAGTGGTTATCTGTGAAGAGGGAACTTTAAGAGGTTGTGGTTGTCACTGAAGAGGTTCTATTCATCCCCTGGAAAGTTAAACTGGTGAGCGAGGGTGTTCTAGAAATCTTCATGGTGGTTGTGTGACTGGAGATCGCAGAGAGGTTCTAGAGGTCTTTTGAATGCCCGTCTGTGAGGGTGCACTTGAATAACTTTTGGGTCCCCTATAGTAGGGGTGGGCGATATAAACAATATACGATAGAAACGATATAAATTTGGCCAACGATAGAGATTTTGACTATATCGCGATAGCGCATGTTGATGATGTCATCAAGCTGCGGCTGTTTTGGTCGAAAGCATCGCAGTGGCTACAACCATTATCATTCACAGCAAAGAGATGAAGCACATTTGAAATATGGGGAAAGCCAAAAACTGCGCTTCCTCCACTTCTGTAACATTGATTCATTAATGTTGGATTCTCTGCAGCTGTTCTATCCACATGTTGTTGCAGTATATTAACTCATTCACTGCCAGCCATTTACAAATCAGGTAACTCCCCACTGCCAGGGTTTTTGAGCATTTTTACTCATTTTTGAAGAGCCACAGAAAACTGTGTGTTATGATCATATAAACGCTGAACCTACCAAAATGAAGAACAGACTCTCTTCTATCATCCAAAAAAAAAAAGCTTGTTTCTACCATTTTCCATTCTTTAGTAATCAGCTGTAGAAGAGAGGTGGGTTCCACCAAAAATGCCTGTTTTGACCAACAAAAGGGAGAAAACGAGCTTTTTGTGAAAAATACATTTCAAGCAGAAAAGTGTCTTTGACACTAATATTTCTTGCTTTGTGACACCTCTAACATATAAAATAGTTTTTCACTTCTATAAAACAGAAATAACACTGAGAAAGGTTATGTTTTATCAAAACAATTTATTTACAAATATATGAAAAAATAAAATTCACTGACAAGCTGCCCGAGGTTGTATTCTAGCCCCTCCCATTGAAAAACGTAATTGACGTCTATAGACGTCAATGGCAGTGAATGAGTTAATAACTAACCTGGTATTGTGGATGAATAATCTCAGTTGTTCTCCTGACTGAAGTTTGGCCCGTGTATAGCATCCTGCTATGCGACTGCATTTGTCCCAAACCACCAGAATCCGTCACGTTAACTTTTATCGAGTGGAAAAAAAGTTGGCGTTCATCCTCCAGCTTCACTATGTTTATGCTAACATAGCTGTGTCGCTAGCAATCACGTAGCACAACATTATATACCAGCTAGTCCAACTTCAGTAACCCTACAAACGTCACTGCTGTTTAGTTTCCTGTCTTCATTTATGTTGGAAGTGGTAGCAGAGCTGTACGTTTGAATTTGTTTCAAAAATCTCTGTCAGAACATGGTATGAAATGTTTAGGTGGAAACTAGTGAGCTAACCTCCTGCTAACTTCTAACTCCGTTAAATGTAATAAATTCTGTTTTCATGGATGTTAAACTTAATTGTTACACCCGATAAAGCAGCAACGCTGATTATTTAATTAAAAATGAAAGAATTTAGACACTTTTTAACTCTCAGTGTTCGTTTGACTTTGGGACCTGAAGCTGACGGAGTTTTGGGCCCAGATTACTCCGTGAAGCTCCTCACTACGGCAGCGTAATGCTCTGACGAGCCATCAAACAGTGCAGCTTATCAAAGTTGTACTAAAACATTTTTAACAGATTTCTGCAGCCAAAATCGGTTCGAGGTCAGTAAGCACAACCAGAATTCATACATAAGGAACTCTCGATTTTTGAGAAAATTAAAGAATTTTAAGTGTGGAAAACACGCTATACAGAAGAAAAGAATATATCGTGATATATCGTTACCGCACATGCTTCATATTATATCGCGATATGAATTTTAGGCCATATCGCCCAGCCCTACCCTGCAGGAGATTGCAGAGGTTCCTGTTTTCATTTAGAAGTTCTACTGGCCATGTTCTAGATGTCCTTATGATGATTATAGTGATGATTTATGTAGTTTATATGGACATTAGGCAGGTTCTAGGTGTGGTCCTTTAGGAGGTCATACCAGTCTCTGGGTTCCTGGGAGTGCTTATGGTGTTGAGAGGTTAAAAAAACAGTTTTCAGAGCTTTTTGTACATTTTTGTTTTGTTTTTTTAAAACGAATATAACTGTGGACTGTTGGACATCCTTAATGATTCATGTTAAACTAACAAAGGCCCTGACAGGCTGCTCTTACCTTCACTAAATGTTTTTGTTCTGTAATAAGTAAAGCTGACGGGGGATGGTCAGTTTGCTACGAGCAGGTTGATTAAACATGAAAACTGTGATGAAGTCCGTCTGTGTTCGTGTTATGAATGAAGCCGTTGTTGTGTGTGAATGAATACTCACTCTGTTTCACTTCAGAAGATAAGAGCTGAAATCATTCAAAGGCAGAAAAACAAGATGCTGATTCTTCACTCTCAGACAGAAACACACATCAGCCGCGGCTCCTCATCTGCATCCTCAGATGATCGTAATAAAATGTGATTCACATGTAAAAGTCAGTTTCATACAGAACAACAGTCTGACCGCACCTGTTCAGGTAAACGTTTCCTGCACAAATATGCAGATGTTCTGGCCTTCACGTGTTAATTGATGACAGGATGCAAACTGATAAGCTCCTGGCTCCTGCCAATATTTAACTCAGAGTAAACACAGTTACATCACCTGAATCCCTGCTGTGCACAGGAACTCGAAAAGTTCGTTGTTTCTTTTTTCTTATCACATGAGAGAAAACTCATTATGGAAACTCAGAGCAGAGAAACAAAAACAAAAATGGATCTTATCTCGGCCAGCTTACACTCAGACTGTGGGAGCAAACCCACCTGCCACAGTAACAATCTGCCCAAACACACACTGTCCTCATAGTGAATCCCAAAATCTCAAAGAAATGATGCAAATATGCAGTTTTTAACATCCAGGAAACTATTTACACCCCTTCAGTCCTCAGATATTTTTACATTTCAGAATCATGAATCACATCTGGATTCATGTAAATTGCAGCTGTGGGTCAGACGCTCACTTTGCTGTATCCACTTATTTTTATCAAAACTAAAGTAAGACCTCGTTTTTCCTGGGCTGGTTCAGCTGCTGTATCAGCTCCAACCAAGCAGCCGATAGTGTGGTTGAACCCACACCGTCCATATTCAGTCTCTTTCTGAGAGACATAAATGAGTGTTGGGGTCGATTTGAAGGAGAAGACGGCCAAAATCAATCACTCCACTCGGAAACGAAGGAAGAACATTCTTATTATTATTCATCTCCCCCCATCTCAGCATCCTCCACTGGCACACCAACCCTGTGGATGTCCTCCGTCACTACATCTGTGATCCTCCTCTTTTCCTCCGGCCCCAGCGTCACCTCCACACTCCTGTCTTTCCTTTTCTCTCACTTCCTCCTAACATGCCTTCCCCCCACCCTCCTCCTCGGCCTTCAATAAACCGCAGCATCATTTCCACTGACACCCTGTTGAGCACGAGCACAGGAGGCAGCCCTCCCATCCACCCCAGTACCCCCCTGACCCCCATGGCTGGACCAAAATGAAGAAAGAAAATGCAAGACTGAGATATCAGTGTCCATATTTTGGATGAGAGGGTGGAGTGGTAAGCTGGAGTCCAGGGGTCCAGTTCAGGTGAAGCTGTGTCACCATCCACCTGTCAGTCAAAGAGACCACGCCCCTTAATAATGCAAACTATGACCATCCCGTCCGTCCCATAGTTGTTATGAAGGAGGAAAAGGATCCACAGAGACCAAACAGTTTGTGTGTCAGGCTGTAAACATGTTTGTTTCTGCTGCAAAGCTTAAACATTCGAGTCTGTGGACAGACAGACAGAGTGTCTGTTGGCGTGTAAACAGCGACATCAGATACTGAGAGTGTGAGAACAAACATGACTCATGGCCCAGCAGTCAGTTCAACTGTGACTCGCTGTGAGGTCGAGATAAAGTCTGTAAACTCATTTTCCTCCTGGTTAATGAGCTCAAACAGACATCCAGACGATCGTCCGTCTGACTGTCTGTCTGTATCCAGTGCTGGCCAAGCTGATCTGGGATCTGCAGTCCTTCCTGTCTGTTCTGGACTCAGAGAACCTGAGTTACATCGCTCAGGCTCAGAAGAAATCCATCTCAGAGCTGCTGTCCACGCTGCAGAATCAGGACGCTCCAGGTAAAAACACACCAGTACTCACATTACTGCTGATACTCAGAGTACTGCCAAACCCACAGACACCCGAATAAAAGTGTTTCCTGCTGTGTTTTCAGTGGAAGATGCCGAGTACATGATCATGAGCTGTCCATCATCGTCTCCTAGCAACGAGCTGACAGACACACCTGCAAAAGGTACACCTTAATGCTGCCTTCGAGACACATCGGAATAATGCGAAATACGATTTTCACTCATAAACAGAGCTCACGTAAACCTGCGAATCCTGAAGACTTCATGAAAGCTCTGTGTTGTTGTTGTTGTTGTATCCACAGCTGTCCGGGCCTCTGAGCTGGTCTCAAATCAGGACCTGTCTGCATGGCTGAGGAACGGGGTGAGCATCAGCCTTACTGGTCACACTGGTTTCCACCACTGAGCTAACTGAAGCAACACATGAAAACAAACAAACAAACAATACAGCAACAATGAAATGTGAATGAAAACTCATTATTAAAAACAACATAAAAATGTATTCGTTTAGACTGAATATGAATAAAAAAAAGAGTAAAATGTAAGTAAAAAAAATATAAAAATAAAATATAAACACAAACAGTAAACAAATAATAGAAAAATGATGACTAAACTATACAAACACAGTGTGAAGCTGCAGCGTCTATAACAGATAATCGTCCTGCACGTGCAGCTCTTTAATCAGATGATATTTTAATTAGCTCTCATTAATTAATTACATGAAGTGGCTGACTGCTGTGCCTGATTAATAAAAACAAGTTCAGCGTGGCGGCTCAAGGTTGGGTCTAAAAATGTGAATGTAGTTTATTATCTGCCTGATAAATAAGAAGTCTTAGTTTATGTATCAAAAAGCTCCGAAAACAGAGATAAAAGTCACAAAAGAGCTTTTATTCTGTTCAGGAGATGGTGGTTAAATCAAACGCACCAGAGTGAGAAACAGCTGCTGATCACACTCCTCGTGATGAAGAGCAGGAGCGACAGGTGGAGGAAAGGTTTCATGTGACAAACACGATGATGTGGACACAAAGTTCTTTACTAGGAAGGGACAAAAATCTGTTTCTGAACAGCTTCAGGATTTTTCTTCTGAGGTCAAAGAGAAGAGAAAGAGAGGAGGAGGAGGAGGCTGCTCTGTGATGTGGGTCAGTAATGACAGACCGAGTCCTCCTGAGGTTTGGGAGGAGACGGCAGCACAACTCTCTGTGTGTGTGTGTTTTCCATCCATCACGTAGCCCAGATGCTAATCAACCGCCATCGGTGACCACTTCCTCCCTCTGCACAGGTCTGAGCCAATAGGAAGACCGATAGCAAAGAGATCATATGTAAACACTGAACTTCCTGTCACTCCCTCTCTCTCTCTCTCACTCACACACACACACTCTCACTCACACTCTCACACACACACACACACACACACACACTCTCACACTCACACACACACACACACACTCTCTCACACACACACACTCTCACACACACACACTCACACACACACTCTCACTCACACTCTCACACACACACACTCACACACACACTCTCACTCACACTCTCACACACTCTCACACACACACACTCTCACACACACACACACTCTCACACACACACACACTCTCACACACACACACACACACACACACACACACACTCTCACACACACACACTCTCACACACACACACACACACACACACTGCTCTCTTAAAGATTAAATTCTCAGTAAATTTATAAGAAATCATCAGTAAGTCTGTGAGATCAGACAAATTCAACAGAAAAATGTAGAAAATCTGAATAAATGAGAGGAAACGAGCATCGCGCCTCCAACAATCGACCCTGTTTTGACTCATTTGGATCCAAACCGATCCAAATGAATCTGCTCAGGTCTCATGTTTGAAGTTACAACCTGTGAAAAGTTACTGAACACTGATTTGTCAAAGGTCAGAGTGCAACTTCATCCTGAGCAGGTTACAAAATCCGGATTTAAAACCAAACAAACCTACTTTCTTACACTAAAAACTTCATCAGGTGAGTCAGCCAAGCTCAGACTCACTTCATGGTACCAACCAACAGCAACAACACAAACTCGTCCTAAACACACATTTAGCTCTTCATGAAGAAGAGGAGACGCTGATGAGCCTCGTCTCAGCTCGTCTGATTGTTCAAACTTCATCAAAGTTTCACCACAAATCAGAGAAACTGAGTTCAGACTTCCTGACCTGATGTTCATGTTTTAGCTGCAGGGCCCCAAGGTGCCGCCCCACCCTCCAGGAGGTCTAGGAGGTGACGATGATGACGAAGATACGTACGAGGAGGCAGAACCTTACGTCCCTGCCGACGCCACCGCGTCCAAAACTGGTATCTGCAAACACACACGATGACGAAGCAGGAACACAACGTAGAAACACAAACAAACGTGATCCTCTTCCTTTCTCCAGAGAAGGCGGAGTCAGACAGCAGCCACTACGAGTCCTACGATGAGGAAGACGATGATGATGGAGGGGAGGAGCTTGTGAAGGACAGAGCTCACTACATCCGGTGGAGCGCCTCACAGCCCTGCCTAAAGCCCACGCCAGAGTCCCGCCTCTGCGGGTACCTGTGGAGGAGGAAGTGGCTCGGGCAGTGGAGCAAAGAGCTGTTCATCATCAGGAACGACGTGCTGCTGGTGAGGAACGAAACAAACGCACGAGCCCACACGGCTGCAGTCCCTCTGATGGCCACTAGGTGTCGCTCTATCTTTGAAGCGCCTCAGCTCTTTGTGAGGTCAGGTGTGTTTGACCTGTTTGTACCTGTGTGTCTTCTTCTGTGTTTGCGTCAGTGTTATAAGTGCGCCCGGGACCTGCTGCCTCAGCTGGAGTTGAACCTGCGCGGCTGTCAGCTCGTCTACAAGTCAAAGAGCAGCAGGAAGATCCAACACCAGCTCAAACTGGTGCTGCTGGGCTCGGAGACGCTGGTGCTGGGCTACAGCACCTTCCAGCAGGCCGACGAGTGGAAGAAGGTCAGCAACACTCGTCACGCGAATCGTGAACTAGCTCACATTCAGCATGAGGTCCTTACACACAGTCAGGCTTCAGGTTTCTACATCAGACATGGCAACATACATGAACTCTCAGTCACCTCTGAGCTAAAGAGTTCGTGCACTTTTGCTCCTGAATCAGAGATTTCCTGTAGAGTAGACGGTCCTTTTCAGTTTTCCTGGAAAGATCTTCCAAGAGAATCTGAGCAGTCCCACCGAAGCTGGAGCTTTTAAAAAGTGGAACCTCCACCCGAGGTTCCCAGCGTCCACCGGGACAGCCCTGAAGCATCCCAAGTCTTCCCCAGCAGCGCTCCAACCGCACTGATTAGTGCAGGCAGTAAACTGCTTCTCCTTCCCACTGCCCTGCAGCTTTCCCATCCCCACTGACTGCCTTGCTCAGAATTCCTCCCACATCCAAGTTTTTGTTTCAACGCTGTTGAAGCTGGACTCTGCTGGCCTGCCTGTACCTGCCAGCAGGTCTGAAGGAGATCTTCCACTCCGGTGTTTGGAAGCTCAAACAGGCTTCATCTTCCCGACTGTGAACTCTGCATCTCAGTCTGACAGCAAGATTCCTGACGCAGTTTGTAGCTGAACTGTTCCCGGTGGCACATTTCTCTGTTTTCTTTCACCTTTTTCAAATTATTTATGCACAAATATTTTTCTGTTCTGTGTGAAGGTGATCGAGGAGGTGAGCATCGCAGGAGAAACGGAGATGCACAGCTACTCGTCTCTGAATAAGTCAGACCAGCTGCTGTCCTGCAGGGTGAGACACTCAGATACACCATCATGGGCAGAAATCTGTGCCATCAGGAACTGAATTTGAATAAGTTAAATTTGAATTGCTCGGATTGAATCTGAATTGTAACTTGAATAAATGCTTTTAAAAACTGAACATGAATTAGCCTAATTTGAAATTCAATTTATTGGTTTGAAAATGATCATCACTAAACTGAAATTGAATTTTATATTTTGAAAATGAATTCATTTGCTTTGAAACCGTATTTTATCCTTTAAAGATTTAGCTCTCGAATAATTTCAGTTTCAGTTCTACAATTCAGTTTTTTGGGACTTACATCCGGTTCCGGTTCAAGCGCAGATTAATAGAACTACGTTTTACTAGCGGACCGAAAGTGTTACTGACGGGAATCTACAGCGTCTTGAGTTGAATTAAGACTTCAGAAGTTATTCGTCATGTCGAATGAGCAGCGGATAAACTCAGGTTGGTAATAAATGTATTACATGTATAAGATGTATAGCTAAAAACACCTCCACTTTGTTTTACGTTCGCTGTGTATTCTGAGTATTATGGCAAAAGATGTGGTAACCTGATTTCAAAATAAAAGCTCCTGAAGCATGATTTCAAAATAAAGGCCAACTTTCAGTAAATTAAGAGCACATTCACAAATATCGATTAGTCTCATTTGCACACTCTAATGTTGGATACAAATGACGTACCCCAGTATTCTAGTAGCAACATGTCAATATTAAAGCCATCTCCTTTTGGATTTCAAAGTAAAAGCCCTCTGAATGTTTATTTTTGAACTACTCTTTCAATTAATTCAGAATAAAAAATTCACAGTGATACCATATCAATATCAAGTCACTGTGTGTTTGCCTTCCAAAATAAAAGCCTTTTCAAATTGCTCATATATGACCTACTCTTTTAACTATTTCAAAATGCTCTTAAATTGAAATTTGCTGTTTCCACAGGATGAATCCATGTTAGATCAATAGTATCCAACCCCACAGTGATACCATATCAATTTCAAGTCAGGCTGATTTTGCTTTCCAGTATAAAAGACTTTTCAAATTGACCATAAAAGATATACTCTTTTAACAATTTCAAAATGCTCTAAAAAGGAAAATTGCTGTTTCCACAGGATAATGCCACTTTAGATCAACAGTATCCAACCCCGACAGTAAAACCATGTAAACTTCAAGTTGCTCTGATTTTGCCTTTCAAATTAATGGCCCGTCGAATTTGCCCATATGTGATATACTCTTTCAATTACTTCAGAATTTTTCAAAAATGAAAATTGCTGTTTCCACAGGATAATTTCACTCTAGATCGACAGTGTACACTATCACGGGGATACCAAGTCAATTTCAAGTCGCCTTGATTTTGCGGCCCGTTGAAATTGCCCATGTATGACCCACTCTTTCACTGACTTCAGAATCCCTTAAACCCTTAAAAGCAAAGTTGCTGTTTCCACGAGATCATTTCACTCTACATTGACAGTGTACAACCCCACAGTTTTATCACGTCAATATCTTGATTATAATTGTTTGTGAGGGACTTTTTATAATTAAACACGGATGCTGTTAACAGGACAATTTCTGTTTCCACTAAGTAATTGGAGTTCATGCAAACCATAGACAACCTCGACAGCAGTAACATCTCAATCTCAAATCAATCTCATTTTGCATTTCAGAGTAAAAGCACTTTGACTTTGTTTATAGGAGCTTCTCTTTCCCTAACTTCAGAATGGCATTATTTGGAAAGTTCCAGCTTCTACCCATTAATTCCAGTTCATGCCAACACATATCATAACATATAATCTAACAGTGGAGTCTGGAATAGTTTTTATAAAACACCAGAGGTGCGAGACAAGCACGATCTGATATCGTCGTGTTGGTGTTGTTCCCAGATCAACATACTAAATGTTGTTCCAGGATCAACATTGCAAGTGACCAATCAGAATGTGGTGACGTCATACTTTTGCGACTTCGGGAAAAACTGCCGTAAAACAAAAAACTGTACTTAAGCTGCTTGAAACCGCCTCTGTCCGCCAATCAACGGACCCTAACCCTTTAATAAACGCTAAGCAGAATTGATATTGTCCTTGCAACATTGGAATTTCATAAATGCACGAATGGCTTGGCACGCCAAAGAATAACGTCACAACAATGTGATTGGTCACTTGCAATGTTGAACCTGGAACAATACCAACACGACGATATCAGATCATCCGCCAGACAATGCCTTACGAACAAAAAGAATAATAACAATAATTTTTCTGATCACAGAGAAAAAGTCCTAGCTCATCTGCTATTTGTATGAGAATTGAAAGGCCTGCAGATAATTTTATGAATCCAGTTGCTCAAGACAAGAAAAGGTCCCAGTCTTTAGATTCCTGTCCATTCCTGAAAGACGTTACAATGGCAGTATCATCTGAGTATTTCTGGATTTGACAAGACTCAAGATATATATTTGAAGTGTGCTGTATACAGGGTGGGTCATTTATATGGATAAACTGTGATAACATGGGAATGGTTGGTGATATTAAAGTCCTGTTTGTGGCACATTAGTATATGTGAGGGGGCAAACTCCTCAAGATGGGTGGTGACCATGGTGGCCATTTAGAAGTCGGCCATCTTGGATACAACTTTTGTTTTTTCAATAGGAAGAGGGCCATGTGACACATCAGACTTATTGGTAATGTCACAAGAAAAACAATGGTGTGCTTGGTTTCAACGTAACTCGCGCTCTCAACATCTCCAAAAACGTTAGAGCACTTATGCAAATATGTGATGTCTTGATAAATCGAGCAGGTATTTGAAGTTCACACAGAAACATTCTCGCATGAAAATATCTTAAAAGTTTATTTTGTGACCCAGAAAGAGTAATATTTCAAACTCTGCCACTCTGTGTTCCTCCGCCACTGCCTCGTTTGAGTTTTGGACGAAATGCATTCTGGGATATTGCATTTCGTCATTTCGAGCTGATTGGAGACCAAAACAGCCAATCAGATTTTTTTGCATCCAAGTCTGTGATTGGCTGGTTTTGTGGCACAAATATAACGGTGTAGAAAAAGAGTTGAGCATGCACGGGCAGAAATGTTGAGAGCGCGAGCAACACAAGCGCAAGTGCAAGTGCAAAAACTGAGCGAGAGGGGCTGCTGTTGTGTGTGTGTGTGGATAATAGCAAACACTGAAATACAGTTTTTGCACGCAGCAATGAACTTTGTTCACTCACATTCAGCTTTTCTTTGCTCAAAATAAATTTCTCCTCAAAATGCAACACTTGCACCTGCAAACGTTTTTTTACGTGCGCTCAGAATAGTGGCACAAAAATAACGCCATACAGTTACAGCAGTGCAAGTAAACAAACAATAAATATAAGAAGAGTAAGAAAATAAATATACACTTTAGGACTCGGGGTAAAGGATCAATAACAATTTAAAATTTATAATTTACAGTTTGATGATTTAAAGTCTCACACACAGCCCGTCGAAAGGGGAGGGGCCTGCTGCTTCCAAATAGAGCACATTTCATTCATAATGTTTTAAATCCAAGCCCATCATGGATTCATGATTTGAATCCTGGGTTGTGTGAAATCCCAGAAATAAACCTTAGACAAAGTGAATCTGTGAACTAAGGTGTAGGTGTGTTAGGTTATGTTGTGGCGATCCTCGAGTTTGGGGATTTGTGTTCATACTGGAGTGCATAATTAAAACCAAGATGGACAAGAAAAGTTCAAAGTCATCGGGTGCTCAGTTTAGAAAAAAGAGAAAAGAAGAGAAACAAGCAACAGATCCAGGTAAGCAGATGTGTGATTGGATAATGGCAGGTCATCCTGAACCAATCAGAATCAGAATACTTTATTGATTAAAGGAAATTATGTGCGTTACAGTTTCTCCAAGAAGAAATGGTAAAAATATTAACAGTAACAGACTAAACTCCAAACAATACATTATGTTACAGATTTTACACATTTAAGAAACAGCACTAATATAAACAGATCACTCAGTTATAAATATCAAGGACTAACAGAGGTGATGATAAATAAATATAAAGAAAATTGACAAGAATATTCCAGAGTAGAAAAGAGCGTGTGTAAAAAGGCTGTAGCTGTTGCAGTGTTCACAGTGTGTTAGGTGGAGGAGTTGTACAGGGAGCCACAGGCAGGAATGATTCCTGTGTTGTTCAGTGGTGCATTGTGGGTAATCTCAGTCTCTCACTGAGCGTGCTCCTGTCACTAGCCAGTACATCATGGAGTGGGTGGGAGGTGTTATCCACGATTGTCCTTATCTTGGACAACATCTGCAGAGGGAGTGTTCGCCTGGGCGCCAAACAGCCTCGGATCGTCACTGCCTCCTGGCGTGAATAATCTCGAACCTGCTCTGTGAGAAAGCAAACGTAGCTGTGACCATGAAACGAGCAGCCGTGGTCATACCTGCACTTCCTGCTAATGCCGTGTCTCTTCCTTCAGTCCAGTATAGTCCAGTCTGACTCTGACGAGGAGGAAGCTTCAGCTCGCTGCAGCCTCAGCAAGAACAAAGGTACGGACAGAGCAGCACAGTAAACTGCACGATTCGATCATTGAAGAGAGTTTTTGTGTCTTTTATATACGAATTAAAAATGTGCATGGAAACTAACTGTACATCAAAGATGGATGTAGCCTCTGTGACATCGCCTGTCTGTTAGCGAGGTCACATGACGCGAGGTCTGAGCTGTGGCGTTTGCCTGCGGCAGGTTTCCTGAACGTACTGATGAACTGCCAGTGGCAGAGTTTACTGTGTCGGGTGGAGGCCGGGGTCCTCAACATGTTCGGAGAGGAGGAGGAGGTGGTGCAGGGGGAGCGCTCGCCTCAGTACACCATCCAGCTCAGAGGCTGTGAGGTCAAACCCGACACCAAGCACTGCTACAGGATCACACTGAGCATGCTCGATGACCAGATGGCGGTGCTGGAGGTGAGCTGGTGGAACAGGGAGTTTGAATTCATTCACTTCAACTTGTTACTCAATAACGTGTCCTCCTTCCTTCCTTCCTTCCTTCCTTCCTTCCTTCCTTCAGGTGAGCAGCTCAGAGGAGAAGCAGCGGTGGTTGAAGCTGCTGGAGGACGGCGCTGCGTATTACTGTCACCATGACAACAAAACACAGGAGCACTCAGGTGTAACTCTCAGGTACGAGGTGCATCATCTCAGGCTGAAACACCAGCTCGTCCTAGTGGTCACATGTGGTACTGCAACCCCAACCCCACGTTTATGGATCAATCATAATAACATTTATTATAATAAAAACACTGAATGTCACATTCGGGTAAATCAGGGCTGTCAAATACACAATCGCGACAATCATTTTATTCATTTGAAGATTTTTGGAATACAAGTGCTCATTCGTATCTCTGAGCTGTCAGCACCTGTCAGGCCCTTTGAATCGTCTCTTATTTTTACACGCAGTCCTGATTCTGTGGGCGTGATGTTCATATTTCACCAGCGCAGCGTCGCTAACTCCGATAAAGCTTTATCTCAGCTCTGAGTTGAGGGCTGATTTTGCTTCCTCTCGTCCTCAGTGGGCTGCAGACTCGCAGGTTTCCCTCCTCCAACACCTACATGGACGACCCCTTCCACCTGAGCGAGCCGGGCCGAGACCAGCCCATCTACTCCAACACCTCCGTCCTGGGGCACATGGTACGGGCTGCACCGCACAACATTCGGATTTAAGATAAGATCAGATGATCCTTTAATAGTCCCACATGTGGGAAATTTTTGGTCACAGCAAAATTAAGAGAAAAACAACAGAATAGAATAAGATAAACAATCTTATTTGGAGTAACTCGTAACGTCGCCTGTATGTCGTCTTTCAGCTCCACGGCTCTCAGGGTTCGATTCGCTGCAGCTCGGTGTCGTCCAAAGGCTCAGTGACCTACAGCAACACCGTCCTCAGCGGCCACAGTGAGTCCTTATGATGCTCAACTTCAAAATAAAAGACTTTCCCTATATTAGGTTTGCTGGGCTTTTATTATGAAAATTGAAAGTTTCTTAAAAACCTGGCGATGCTGATTCAGAAATGGTCAACATGAAGCACAATAACAGCCGTGTGCATGAACCAGTGTCTGAAAACTGAGATGCCTTAAACCTGCACGCTTTCTAGTGTCCAGCAGGGGGCGACTGCTCTACTTTCAAAATCAGATCTGATCGTATCTAAAGTGTAAAGTTTGGATTTAATGTGAACATAAGACCATAAGAGGTAAACGCTATGGACCAACAGCTGGCCAAAATCACTGATAAGCTCCTATCATCAGCTGTTAGTGAGCAGTCCTGGATAAACAGTGTAACGTGTAGATGGAGTACTGGGTGGAGCTGATGGAGGACCGGTTGGATGCTCTGCGTTTCAGACAGGAAGTCGGCCGAAGTGCAGCGAAGCATTCAGAAGCTCGAGCTGACCGACAGGAAGGTAGTGCCGCTGAGGGCGGGGTCAGAGATCAACTTGGCATCCAGCACAAAGCAAAACAAGCGCACCTCCTTCAGACAGTCCCTGGCCATCTACAGTGAGCGCGCTCAGGTAGGAAAATTGAACCTGGACATGTGTGGATGGGGGAGGGTACATGAACGACCTGTGAGAGGCCGTTGAGCGTTGATAATATATCCACTCTGAACCTGGTCTCTGCTGGTCCAGGCTGGCATCCTGAACCCTCTGCTGCGACGGACGGCCTCAGCTAAAAACTCCCTGAGACGGGCTCCTTCGGCGCTGTTCATCGAACACGGAAAAGTTTTCCAGAGGAGGAAGGTGAGAGTCGCACAAACACAGACGGCCCCGGCACAAAATGCTACTGAAGCTTCATATTCAAAGATTCAAAGTTATTCACACTGATCAGGTTACAGTGACATCAGCCTCATTTCTCTTTATCCTCATGTATCCAGCCATCAAACGTATAACTTATTTTACAATTCAGGCTTATTTACTTAGCACCAATTCACAACATTCACCTCGGGGTGCAAAGTAAAACTCTACAATATTAGAGAGAAAACCCCAACAATCACACAGTCATCGAGTGAGCAGCGCGATGACTGTATGGAGGAAAACCTCCCTTTTAACAGGAGGATTCAGGGTCACCTGGTCCAGCCCTAACTATATGCTTTAGCAAAAAGGAAAGTTTGAAGCCTAATCTTAAAAGTAGAGATAGTGTCTGTCTCCCGAATCCAAACTGGAAGCTGGTTCCACAGAAGAGGGGCCTGAAAACTGAAGGCTCTGCCTCCCATTCTACTTTTAAATACTCTAGGAACAACAAGTAGGCCTGCAGAGCGAGAGCGAAGTGCTCTAATAGGGTGATATGGTACTACAAGGTCTAGAATGTGTCACTGATAGTATTTAATAATTGAGTAGCTAAAAATGCTAACAGCTAAATAATAATAATAGTGTATTTAGTGTTAATGTAGCATTTTAGCTAACATGTTAAACAGAGATTGAATTACTGAGCTGTGAAATTTTTAATAAACAGCAGAAAACAGCAGCAATTCAGAGGAACCTTTGTCACTAATTTCACTATTTCTCATTATTCTTTTAGGAATGGGAAACTAAAGCAGCTGCTTGACACCGGCTGCGTGGCTAATATCACATCCCATCAACTAGTGTGGACTGGTTTTTTTGGGGGTTTTTTTTCTAGCTATCATATTTTATTCAGAGATGGTGCAGGGAGAGTGTGCCAAAGGATTTTAACACATCTAACATAATAAAAAAAACCAAGAAAAACCTTATTGCCCGACATGAAGCTGGTCATGAGTGCTGCGTTCGCTGCTGTCGATCTCTTAGCTGATCTCTCGTTCGTGCCCATTTTAAAAGTTTACATTTCCAACCAACAACAGGAAATAATCTTTTTAAATTAAACTGAAAAGCTAACAGCTAGATAATAATACTGTGTTCAGTGCTAATGTTGGTATTTTAGCTAGCTAACATGCTAAACAGAGAGTTACTGAGCTGTGAAAGTTTCAATAAACAGCAGCTGATGAACAGAATTCAGGGAAACCTCTGTCACTAATTTCACTGTTTCACGTCCATTTCAAAAGTTTACATTTAAAGCCCCAAAAGGTTGATTCTGTTCATCTGGACGTTTTCAGTGGGAGAAACGTTTCGTCATCATCAGGTGACTCCTTCAGTCTCAGCTGACTGCAGGTTTCTACCTTATAAACAAGACATTTGCATAATGACTGAAACCAGCACCACTGAATGAACACTGGGCTGGGAGGCCAGTTCCTGGATCATTAAACCAACCAAACCATTACATTAAAAAAAAAACAAAAACAACAGGAAGTGATATTTTTTAGTAAAGCTAAAAAGCTACAAAAAACCTAACAGCTAGCTAATAATACTGTGTTCATGCTTATTTACTATTTTTTAGTAAATTTACAAACCCTCCGTATCAAAAAAAAGGGAAGACACGTAGATGCAATAAGCTGCCCCTCCACAGGCTTCCAGAAACGGCTAATCAGATGAAAGTGGGCGTTTAGGGAGGGGGGCCTTAAAGAGACAGGCACCAAAACTCAGCTTCAAGTAGAATAAAAACCACAGCAATGAACAGTGACCACTTGTGACCAGAGGGGGCGCTAAAATCGTCGCTACAAAGAAATATTTTCACATCCAAATGTCTGAATTTACTTTTGTACTTTTATGGTTTCGTGTGGATCGTTTCCACTCAGTGTATGAATGTGTTTTATTATCCAGCGATAGTTTTTAAGGTCACACTGATGTTTTAATTTTTTAATAGCACATTTATTTTATGGTTTAATTAAATAACAGTTTTCAGCATGTACTGAGCAGCACAGTGTAATAACGGCTTCCTGTCTATAACCACAACACGTCTTTGCTGTTCTCAGGTGAACGTCCACACTGACCTGTAAAATCATTTGTTTGTACAAAAAGTCACAGGAACACTTTTGTGGCATATCGACAGAGTGTAATTATCTCTTCTTCTGATGGTAGAACAGTATTTTTTATGTACATGTGATTTAGGAAATCCTTTCAATCTCGGAGCAACAGGAGCAAACTTGTTATTTCACTGAGTTACTGAGACCGTCTGTAAGCTGATATTTCCTCCCACACACGACCTCTGCAGCAGCTGTGCTGCTCTCACTCTCATTTATGTGATTAAACTCTTTGTACTTCTCTAATATTGTACTTTCATCTTCCTTTGTGAAGCGAGCCACTCTCCCAGTGCTCGTTTATGATCCAGTTGTGCCAAACGTCTATTTAACTGGCATCGCGTTCAAATGAGGCTCCTCCTCTGCATCTTTGGTGGGAGAGACGAGGACACAAGGAGAGGAGTCAAGTACACAAAAGGCACGACATGCATCTTGTCCCATCTGTTTTCACACTCTACTGGGCTCTACTGGACTGCCTACCAGTTAAATAGTGCTTACCTGGCACGCTAATCAAGTGCGGCTGACTCGCTGCTCGTTTAACACACTCAGATGTTTTTTTCTTAAAGAAACGTTTGCAGTGCAAAGACGACGTGAAGCCAGTGAAGCAGAGTTTTTTCTCCAAATAGAAATGCTCTTTATTGTAACTCCTGGTTAATCACTCACGTCACCATTCATCTGTTACAGCAGCTGCATCCACAGAAGAAAACAACAGCAACTAGCATGAAGTCATTCAGTGGTTCAGTATGTACAGCAGCAGGGCGGCTGCTCGTCAGCGAGTCTGACCTCTGACCTCTGGGCTCGTATTTCTCAAACTGCCGGAGGTACAATTCCCAACATGCGTCTGACTCTCATAATGAGTCCAAAGAAAAACAAGGATAAAAATATGTTAAATAGTTTTTTGGGTTATTGTAATTCTTCAGGTCGTTCTGCTCGCCGTGAGGTGAGAAACACGAGTCCAAAGAAGAGAAACTCAAACCCGTAACTACCAGCGTGTTTCAAAGAAAGCTAGAATAACATATGACATCATCATCCTGACATCACGCACGCAGCAGGTGAACGAGCAGAGACGCTGACGGGCGCTGAAGCCGCCCTGCGAGTCTAAAGAACTCAAGAAAAACAGAAAAAACACTTCAATGTGCAAAAAAGAAAAACATGGAACAATCATGTGTCGTCACAGCAATCACTTCCTGTTTCTAACTACACAAACCAATCAGAGCGCGTCTGGGTGAACGGCGTCAGAATCATCCAGACAAAAGAAAAGTTAAAGAAAGAAAAGAGGAAATCATAAAGTGACCGATGCTCGCTCTGACACGTCTCACTTCTCCATCTGTTTTATCCTCAGTCTTTTATTTTATTGATCCACAGATACAGGAAGCAGCGAGGCAGACGTGATGGCGGGTGATGCAGGAAGTGGCGGTGGTGATTTCTTTTTAAAACTGATGCAGTGAGAGTGATCTGAGCTTAAACCTCACGCAGGGCGGAGCTACTGAACTCGGACTTGAAGGAACGAACGAGCTGAGACGCGAACGCCTCGTTTTTACATGCTTAGAATTATTATTATTATTATTATTATTGTTACTTTATTAAAGGAAGAAGGCCTTAAAGCTTTAAGAATAAAAGACTGTTTTGCAAAAATTAGTCAGAAACCTCCCAGAGCCCAGCGAGCTCAGTTCAAACTATGTGAAACTGAAGATCAGTAAAAAGACTCTGATGGACGCTAACAGCAGACGAGCAGCAGCTTCATAAAGTCCTGATTTAATGACGAGCTCGTGTTGCTGATGTGAACGAGCTGCAATCACAAGTTTTCCAACAACAAAAATCAAACCCGTCCGAGTCTCAGGTGGCGGCTCTCAGCGGACACGGGTGGAGGGGACCTGATGCACCTGTCGGCAAGCGTGAAGCTCCCGAGTTATCACCGGGTCTATGTTCCCACGCCCACCTGTGACCGCATCGAGGCGCTGTCTAACCACGCCCACCTCTGCTCATTGGACGTCCTGCTCTGAAGTCTGACCCTCAGGCCTCTGGCGCTCTAAGCTGTGAAACAAACACAAATCAACTTTTCTTCAATGCAACAGTCAGCGGCTGGCACGCTGTGCTAGCACACAGCGACAGGGATGCTGCGTTTGGTCTCTGAGTTGTGGTTTAAGACAGAGTCATCACCATCGTACGTAGTCATCGTACGAATCCAGAAACACGTTTGATTTTTATTTGTTGCAGAACTTTGTGATTGCACCTCGTGGAGGGAGGAAATCCCCTCTCCTTTTCAGACCTGCTGGCCTTGATTTACCAACACATTAAAAATGATTTGTATACCACCGTTACGTCCGGTCCTGAGTCCAGCCCGCGCGGGTTTAACCACCTACAGCTGTGAAACATGCTGATATTCAGTGCAGCTGGTGGATGTTTCATTACATATATTTAACAAAGAGTGATGACGTCACACGTACGGAAGAGCTGAACTCGCCCGCCGTGTTCTCGTCAACATTCAGGATCTATCATTTCATTTTTAGTTAGACTCCATTAATAACAAACATGCCACTTTCTTTATGTAGGTTAAAAAATAGCTGCACATCATTTGGTCACTAAGCAACACTCGCAGACGCTGATTGGAGGAACCAGAGCCGTCAGAGCTCAGCCTGCACTGCAAACATCTCTCAGAAGTGTGTGTGTGTGTGTACACCTGTTTAGACATCTTTGTGAGGACAAAACCAGCATGTAACTATACTTGTGGAGATCAACAGCCTTTATGGGGACAAAGTGCCCGTCCCCGAGTTTAAAGGTGGTGTTTAGTGTCAGGGTCACAGTTAGGCATTCATTTCTGATGGTTAGCATTATGTCAATTAGATGTCCTCACTAAGATATGAAAACGTGTGTGTGTGTGTGTGTGTGTGTGTGTGTGTGTGTGTGTGTGTGTGTGTGTGTGGCAGTGGCTTCTGCTGAACTAGAAAGAAAAAAACTGGGAGGAGACGGTTTCATCGCAGCCAGCGGAGGCTGTGGATCAACGCATGATGAACGAGCTTCGAAGCAACCGGAGCCAACGAGAGGAGAAGAAAGGGACCACCCTTTGAGCTTAAAGGGGGCTCCTGATTGGATAGTCTGTCCCCAAACTCAGTCAGTAAGAGCTCCCCAGCTGTGAGGCGACTGTCAGCTGTACTGGGGGTCGGGTTGGGTGTTTCTATTACTTTAAGAAACTCATTAAAGTTTCAAAGTTTGTATTATTAGGGGCGTGGCCTCTTTGGTTGACAGAAAACTGCAGTTCCTGTAATCGCCACTTGAGGCAGAAATGACTTGTTCCTTTTAGTCAGCTTATGGTCTTTAATTAGCAGCTTCTTAGTACTTTTTAGCCTCATGTTCTCATATGATGGGCAGTAAAATCAGTCACTGTGTTTGTTTATGAACTCAGGTCAAGCTGAGCTTTTATATTATTATTTAATGTCTTCCACTTTTTGTTTTTTAAGGTCAAATAAAATTGTCTAAAGATGGTTTTTATATTTTGTTGTGATTAAACGACATGCTGACATCATCAACTAAACCACGCTGGGTTAGTTTGTGCGCCGGCCGCAGGTTTAAGGAGGGCGTTCAGTCTGTCATGACTGAAGTCGAGCGACTGCGATAAAACCGTCTGCTTGTTTTTCTCTTTGATGCTGGAAAGAAGTGCTGTCACTATGACATCATAGCTGGCTAAGCCAATAGGATTAATTCTTCGTATAAAGATTGCAACAGGTTTGTTTGTCAGTCCAGGAGCTGACTCGGAGTCAGCAGGAATGTTGGCCGGTTGTCCGACTGTGGCTGGGATGCAGGGGTTCAGAGGGTCTTGTGAGAGCGCTGACCCATCACGAACCGCCACAGACCGCAGACTCGTCCTCGTTCTGTGATGTATTATTTGTGCTCGCTCCGTCCTTCATCGCTAACGTTTTGCAGATAAACGGTGACGTTAATGTGTGCAGCACTCATGTTTCTCTGCAAACCTGAAGCCTCCTGAGGTGTCTAAAAACTGAAGTGAGGGTGTCGGCTGATGATGGCGCTCGGAGTCCGTTTGGTTCCGCGTCCCGCCGGCTGGAAGCGTGGGACTGTGAGGCGAGCAGCTTCAGAAGAGACAGACCTTTTTTTTCAGGTCGTTCCTCTTCCAGAGGGAGAGGCGATCGAACTGCTCGATGGACATCCCGAAAACACTGAAGAACTCCTCCTGAGAGAGGTGCCTCTGCAGGGCGAGAGACAGCCACAATCAGAGAGAGAGCGGGAACAAAGAAGGCACTTGTCATTTTTCACCCTGCACCGACCCCACGCTGCGTCTAAAACAACCCAAGGTCGTCGAGCATCAAAGAGTTTATTAACGAAGCTGCCAAATATTAAATATGATTCTAGCGTTGTGGTCCTAAACAGCCAGCGGTCGATCATCTGAGAATATTTAGGAAGAAACGTTCTCGCTCAGTCAATTTCAATACATGTTTAATTATATAAAACAGAATTTTCTGAGATGTGACGGCCCGCCCTGGACCCTGGATGACTCTGTCCGGTCTTTAAGTGATGACGTATGAACCCTGCTTTGGTCCGAGCTACTCTGAGTTTATGAAGGCTGTTGTGTTTTTAACATGTTTTGTATCTTGTTCTATTTAATCTGAAACAGTCAGTGATCACTGTCGGCTTCTCTCAGTTTTTATTGCCGCTAATCATTTTAAAGCTCAGTGTTTAAACCCTTCTGCTGTAACTACAGCCCCTGCAGCAGTATATTAATCACTAACCTCGTATTGTGGATGGATTATCTCAGTTGTTCTCCTGACTGAAGTTTGGTCCGTTTACAGCATCCTGCCATGCGACTGTATTTGTCTCTAACCATCAGGAACCTTCACGTTAACTTTTATCGAGTGGAAAAGTGTTAGCTTCATCCTCCAGCTTCACTGTGCTAATGTTATGCTAACATAGCTGTGTAGCTAGCGATCACGTAGCACATCATTATATACCAACTAGCCCAACTACAAACATCACTGCTGTTTAGTTTTCTGTCTTCATTTATGTTGGAAGTGATAGCAGAGCTGTACGTTTGAATTTTTCAGAAATCTCTCAGTCAGAACATGCTATATCATGTTTAGCTGGAAGCTAGCGAGCTAACTTCCTGCTTTCATGGATGCCTGGATGTTAAACTTTGTTACACCTGGTAAAGCAGCAACGCTGATCGTTTTATTAATGATGAAAGGATTTAGTCAGTTTTTAACTCTCAGTGATGCTGCAGTGTTTGTGTGACTTTGGGACCTGAAGCGGAGTTTGGACCTGGAAACAGCTGATGACAGCAGACTAAAAGACCGGATATCGATAACGATGTGGTTTGATATCAGAACAGATTCAGCAGCTCGAGTCGTACCGACAGAGACTTGGTCTTGTTTGTCATTTTTTTACCTCCAGCTGTGTCCGATCCACACCGGGGGGCAGTTTGCTGCGTCCTCTGTGAGTCACCACCAGCACCTCGTAGGGATAAACCTGCACGCAGACACGCAGAGGAGACGTGACGTGAGAACCACATTGTCCTCGTGTCCCGCTGATGGGACGAAACAGCCTCACACATTTATCTGGGTGGCTGTAGCTCAGGTGGCAGAGCAGGTCAGCCACTAATCAGAAGGTCGGTGGTTCGATCCCAGGCTGCATCCTGGCTGCATGCCAAATGTCCTTGGGCAAGATACTAACCCCGTGTTTGCCTACTGGTGGTGGTCAGAGGGCCCAGTGGCGCCAGTGTCCGGCAGCCTCGCCTCTGTCAGTGCGCCCCAGGGCAGCTGTGGCTACAATGTAGCTTGCTATCGCCAGTGTGTGTGTGAATGGGTGAATGACTGAATGTAGTGTAAAGCGCTTTGGGGTCCTATGGACTAGAAAAGCGCTATACAAATGCAGGCCATTTTACCATCTGCTTGCTGCGCCTGAGTTATGTGGAAACAGGACATGTTTAATACATCCGCCCTGCTCATTCCATATTCTTATTCTATAAGGGCAGCTTTGCACAAGTGACAGTTCATAATAATCCTTCTTTATCTCACACTGACGCTCAGAGATACCCTCTATGACATCATAAAGATCCAAGAGTAGCTTGGCAGAGCTTCGGCAGCTCTACTTTCTGTACCTTGTGCTCCAGCATGCTGGGGAGAGAGTTCCCTCTGTCCATCCTCGAGTCCCCGTTCTGACACAAAAACAAACAGTATGATGAACACCGGCACCAATTATTCATCAGGAGTTTCTGCAAACAAGGTTAAAATAATGGAAAGTGTACCTGAAGCCCTGCAGAGACACAAAGAGACACAAACAGTTTCATTATTTTCTGTTACGAGTTCACTGATGCAGGAAAAAAGTCGAGTCTGAGAATGGACGTTTTGTGCTGATGTACAAGTTCAATTTTCAGCACAAAATGCTAAAATACTTCACAGGTGTAGTTTTACAGGTGTACAACTACACCTGTAAAATCCTGAACCTGAGCTTTAATGACGGACGTTTGTACCTGCAGCAGGTTTCTCCGAGGAGCTGAACTCGGCCGAGCGCAGCTGCAAACAAACACAAACAGGTTGGTGTCTTCACTCGACTTCGTTGTCAAACCTCACAGCGAGTGTGCGGATACTCACCCTGGACAGGCCGCTCTTAGAGGGCGCTGGGAAATACACGGACCTGGAGGCGTTGGACCCTGCAGAGCAGAGGGGAGGGGCTGTGAGGGGGAAAGGAAACGCTACACAACATGTGCATCAGTCCTTCCACCTGGAGATGTTTTGTTCTGAAAGGTCACGACAGTCACCTGTGACCAGGTGACATCACTTCCTGTTTCCACGATGCATCATGATGCCTTCACTGAAATCTGAACCTGAAACACTAAAACTGCAGTTTTTTAATTTGCACCAAAAGTTACAACAACTGATAAACTTTAAAAATGTTTTGCTGTTTAGAAATTTTACTTCCTCGTTCACTTTACTTTCTGAAAAGTGACGCTCATAAAATCAGAAGAATTTCAGGTTCAGATACTTTTACTAACAGCGCTTAGACTCCTTCGACTTTGCAAATTTTCTTCGTATTAAATGATATTTTTGTGGTTTTGTGACGTCTTTGTCACCATGAGTGACTATTGGTCTCCACAAAGTAGTGGTAGAATAGTTATGTTAAGCTATAAAGTTTATGTCTTGCATATTTTCCACAACCAAACCCATAATCACATACTGTGTATTATCTTACTTATTTTATATTTCTTTGTGTTTTATTTGTATTTTTTGTATTTTCTTTCTGAAATCTGTACCTAACGCAAAAAATGTCAAGTGTGTGTGTGTGTGTGTGTGTGTGTACCGGCGTTGTGGCTGCGCTCTGGTAAAGAGCGGGTTTTCCTCCTCAGAGGCGCTGCAGACTTCTCCAGCTCCTCCTTCAGGATGATTTTGCCCAGATTAGACTGAATCTGACACGAGACAGAAACAGAAGACGACTTGTAGTTGTAAAAAGCATAATAATATATTAAGTAAATGGCCTGCGTTTGTATAGCGCTTTACTTAATCCCTGTGGACCCTAAAGCACTTTACACTACATTCAGTCATTCACACACTGGTGATGGCAGCTACATTGTAGCCACAGCCACCCTGGGGCACTGACAGAGGCGAGGCTGCCGGACACTGGCGCCACCGGGCCTGACCACCACCAGTAGGCAACGGGTGAAGTGTCTCGCCCAAGGACACAACGACCGAGACCGTCTGAGCCGGGGCTCGAACCGGCAACCTTCCAATTACAAGAGGAACTGCCAGCTCTTGAGCCACGATCGCCCCGTAATCCAAAGTATTCAGAATACGTTACTCTCATTGAGTAACGTAACGGAATATGTTACAGAATACATTTTGGGGCATGTAATCTGTAATCTGTAGTGGAAAACATTTTAAAAGTAACCTTCCCAACATCTGCACATGTCTGAGAAAGACAATAATAATGAAAAATGCATCGAGCAGTTTCACGCAGGGATCGTTTTCCTTCCACCGAAGCAGACCCTTCAGCATCGAGCTAACACGCGATAAGAGCTGAAGAGGACCAAACATCAACCTCCAGGTCTGAAGAATCACGCTGCAGCTCCTCTGGTGTCCAGCAGGGGGCGCAGTGTCCCAGAGACTCCCATGTTAAACATGCTCACAGCCTGATACACCGACTCTTCTGTCTCTGTGGGGGATTTCCTCCTTCATAACAGCTGTTTATTACTCACCTGTTTAAATCCTATTAAAGCTTAAAGTTTGAGGGGCGTGGCCTGTTTGACTGACAGGTGAATGGTGACACAGGTGACTGTAGCTGCTAGCTGTCTGCTAAGCTTCACCTGAACGGGACCTCTGTGTTTTAATGACATCATGTGACCAATAACATGGCTGCTGTGAGGTCACAGCAGACTGAGCTCAGCTGTTGGGAGAAATTCGAGGATTTGACTGAGTAGCGGGTCTCTGTGTTTGACTCCGCCCTCCAGCTTCTCGTGGTCACATCTCGTTTTTAAAAAGGCGAAAGAGGAGCCAACGTTAGACAGCAAAATGCAAAGTGCCCAGAACAACGGCTCGTGTTCATCTTTTGTATACAGTCTGTGGGACGTGCAGAGTGACACAGCCGATTCTGCAAACAGACGTTTCTGACGGAGCTGAAGTGCTCTTCAGGAAAAACGTGGCTTTTATTTTGAAATGAGCCGTGCCTCTAAAGGATACACACGACAGTGAAAGCACATTTAAAGCTGTTTAACCCGTGCACAGATTATCTCTGCACACATTCAGATCTCCATGATGAAGTCAGTGTTTTCAGTCTCCCACCAACCAAGCAGCAGCTGACGCAGCAGCACTCCTCATGCTTTATTCATCGTACTGTCAGAGTTTTTAAAAGCAGCTTCTTGTTTCCTGCTTTTCTGACAGTGAAGGTGATTTTTGGTGATTCCTGACCAACTTCAAACTGCTGCAGCTCATCTGCACCTGCAGCTGGCTCCGGGTCTCCCACCTTGTTCAGCTCTTGCTTCTGAAGCTTTCTGAGTCCCCACAGCTCATCATCCAGCTCTCCATCCTCCTCCTCCTCGACTTTCTGCTCCTTCCTCTTCCATTCCTTTTCTGCTGAGAGGAGAGGAGTTATGGAAAGGAGAGAAGAAGAGAGGAGCCAAGCGAACGGTGAGACGAATACGTGACAAGAAGCAGGAATAATCAGGATTTAAAGCCAGACGTGATTTTTAGATGAAAACCTGGAAAATCCCACTTTCGTAATGAGCTGTAAATGTAGCACAAGGTGCGTCTCATTGATCAGAGTGTGTGTATGTATGCATTTGTTTAAACATCATTGTGAGGACCAGAAATTGCCATGCAACTATAGTTGTGGGGACTAAATGCTGACGAGTCTGAAGCATGTTTGAGGCTCAAAGTGTAAGTGTCAGAGTTACAGTTAGGCCAGAGTGAGCGGCTAGCATCGTGTCACTTAGATGTCCTCACTAAGATATGAAAGCACGAGTGTGTGTGTGTGTTTGGGTCATACCAATCACGGCCAGCGAGGGGGGGCAGGGCCAGTAGTCGGTCTCGATCTTGGAGGGCTGGTTCGGGTCTGGAGGCTGAGCTGCAGGAAACTTTGAAGACTCGATGATCAAATCCTCGATGTGTTTCCCCTGAGGGACCGAAGAGGACGACACATCTGTGCACGCACACACACACACACACACACACACACACACACACACACACACACACACACGCACAGTGCATGTTAAAGCAGATTAAACACAGTGAAAGGCGGCGTGCTGTTCACAGGACAGCAGCTGACCCACATTCACTCTGTTTTCATTATGTTCAGCGATACATTTATTGCAGCTTTTATTCTGAAATCGATTTGAAGCTCAGTGACTCACCCTGTTTGTAGATGGGAGGCTTCTTGTAGATGTTGGTACCATTTTCTGAAAACAATAAAATCACATGTGTGACACCTGTGCTCTTCTTTGCTTGCTAAACAATAATTACTGGTTCACAGGGTGAACATGAGCTCCAGAGGACGGCACATCTGGGACTTGTTGCACTTCTTGGGTCTGACTGAGTTTCATGTGCAGATCTTTTCGTTGGTTAATGACGTGTGGTCCAAGTATCACAGCACACCTGACTGGTGGTGCATGTACGGTGCAAACTGGACTCTCTTAGTCAGCACAGTGGGACATAGAGAACTCCAGATGTGGACCAAACGTCATCAGCATCTGGAGGCGGTCTGTGTGCACAAACTCTAATTCAGTTTCACTGCTCACAAATCAACTAATAATCCCAATAGTTGTCTTTTCTGGTCCTGACATTAGCGGCTAACATGTCTCAGACGTGGATGCTGTGCTGACGAATCACTGAAGCTCATCTGGGAATCTCTGAATTTCTCGTTGTAGCCCCTCCCACAGGGTAAACACACGTGTTTGAAGAAATAAGTCACCTGATGGAGATGCTGTTGCTAACTGGGTGAAAACCTAGCTGATGGAGCTACATCTGCACCCTTCAGTACTGTTCCCCACAGTCAGTGGGGTGAGTCCGGCTTGTGGAAGCTCGTGTTTACCTGGCCTGTGGAAATGCTGCACGGTGCTCTTCACAGTACCAGACGAGTGTGCGTTGGGTGTGGTTGGTGTGTTTGGCGTTGACGGGGTGTGTGTGCTGTGGGTTCTGGTGCTCGGGATGGTGGAACCAGGCGAGGACCCTCCAGGTGATCGGCTCTCGAGCCACTCCCTTGTCTCCTTGGACAGATTCTGGAAACACAGAGGACGGTATTTTAAAAGCGTGTCGGTGGGGAAATGTGAAGGCAGAGCCGGTGATCCTCCTCAGAACCTTCTAATGAACATGCAGGGCATCCCCATGAGGACTTTCTAAGACATGATGCCAACTGCATCGATACGACCATCAAAGCAAGACCTCCTCCATTACTACCACTACTTAATGGTCCTCAATCAGAATTGGAGGCCTCTTGAACCTTTACAGAGTAAACCTTGAAGACACGGTCGTCCCTCATTAACCAAAGAACCTCTTTTAGTGTTAGTAGAAGCACCTAAGAGACCTTTAGGATCTCCTGATTGATAACTAGAGCCTCGTTTAAAGATAACTTATGAGAAACTACTTCACATGACTTCAACCTCCTCGAGGATTCCTTGAACTAACACTTTACAGCCTTAAAAGAAACGCAGTGACTCTTAGGACGCCCCTCGTCAATGCTCTAAATGACCAACAGAGTCAGTGTGAAGAAGAGCTACCCAAAATATGACTCTAAGTAATCTGAGTATGCCTGGAAGGATGCCGTCCGAACCGATTACTGCAGCCTCGTAAGCCTCAAACAAAGAACTTCACACACATCATCCCTAAACTGTTCGAAAGGTTGTTTAGAAGCTGAAACCTGTAAAAGAAGCATCAAACCTTCTCAGTGACCACTGGGATGTATACGACCTCCTCGCTGACATCATCATTTCTGAGGTTCCACTATGTTCCTGACTACAACCTCGTTAAACATGCCAACAGAACCACATTAATGTTGAGATGCTTCAGCGTCAGGATCACTTTCACAGAAGCTGGTCTGAGACAACAACAGGACGATGTTGTGCTAATAACAACCCATCACAGTCACACGCCCACAAAGCATCTGAGATCTGCTTCTGTCATGAGACCCTATATTGTCTGCATTTCCATATCTCACTTTCATTGTAGGGCTCTGATCTGACCTTTGACCTCATCACTAGTGCTTGTTTTGTTGCAGAGGTCTCTGAGTGTAAACAGGAAGAAACTAATATAAACTATATGATGATATGTAAAGAAAGAATGGGGGGGGGGGGGGTCTTACCTCTGGGGAGGGAGGAGGAGAGATGGAGCGAGGAGACAAGGACCTCTGGGGAGAAAAAAGCAAAAATAGATGAAACGCTCGAAGCTAAAAATAAATTCAGAGAATGAAGACGAAGCTCCACAAACACAAACTCTGCTTCTGACACTGAAGTCGTTTCTTTTTTTTAAACGATTGCACCAAATGTCAATTCTAGAGGATTACATTGCAATTTACACTTTGACCTGAAGGTGGCAGTGTTCTTTACACCCAACGATTAAATCCAGACACAGAAATGCTTCACGGTAACGTGATGTGAAGCATAAATCAGAGAAGCATTTGTTTAGAGTAAAGAAAAAGCTGGATGATGACAGCAGTGCAGACGAAGACCTGAAGCTCCGAAATCAGATTCCTTAAAAGAATTCAGTCTTTGCACTTAAACAGTGGCCACAAGGCTCCCAGCAGGGGGCGCATTTAGGTAAATGTGCATTTATATGCAGATGATCAACATTTAGCATTTAGCTCTTTGTTGAAGTCTCCTCCTTCGGCTGGCTCTGCTGTTAAAAACAAACGGGAGCTTTTTCAGGGGAGACCTGTGCAGTCTGAATGCTGTGACAACAGCTGCAGCAAACGTGTGTCATGAGCTTAAAAAGTGCCTTTTGTTTGTTTCAGTCATCAGTCTGCAGTAACCACAAGACTGTGACTGAAATCACTGATCGCTGTGCTGGACAGTCAAAAACAGGAAAACAACCGAAAACCCCACAAAACAGATGAAAGAAGGTGCAGCACACAAAACACAAAAAGCATTCTGACACACAATCTCTCTTTGTCTGACCCAATCTGCACCACAAAATACAGACACACACACACACACACACTGGGCTCAGCTGTTTTCATGAGCTGTCAGCTCTCTAAGCAGCAGATTGATGTCCGTGTTTGCAGCCAGACGCAGAGCTAACCAGCCGACTGTCAGAGCAGCGACCTGCTGCCACGCCGTCTGGTTTCCACGACTCCGGCTCTGCGCTGAGCTACAAAGGTCCTGGAAGCACCGAGAAGAAACTATGGAACAACAGGACTTTACAAGCTGCCCGACCCTGTAGATGCTAAATGCTTCTGTAGCATTTAGCTACACATAAACATCTGATCACACGCTGCATTATAAGGACAGTGAAACCAGCAGGATCTGCACTTTACTTAGTTTTTAGTAAATTTGCACCATTTAAATAACTCAAAGTTAAATAATAGCTTCTACAAACGCCTGCTCATTCAGAATTAAGACTTCTAATCCGTCTCAGTCGTCTCTGAGCTGCATGTCGGAGCCGTGCTGCTTGTGAAAAGTCAAACCACCAACCAAAAGATGCACTAAGGACATCTGAGCTTTAGTATCTGTAGCTGTGAAGAAGAAACAGTCACGATGACTAAACAATGATACGACCACCGCCCGCTCCAGAGTCTCCTCCCGTCAGACCCACCGGCTGCAGTTCACCTAGGGGGCGCCCACGAGACAGTCCTCACTAAAAAGGAGTGAATGAAGCTAAACAGCTAAAATAATCATTAAGACAAAAAACAACAACAAATAATTTTGTCTTGTTTTGTTTTACAAATCCAGCATCAGTGATGTGCTTCAGTTTTACAGGATGATATTAAGATCTGACTGTATTTAAACGCCTGCTTTGAAACAATAACTCCAGCACGCGTGCAGAAGACGCAGCTGACTGTGGCGGTTGGTTGCAGTGACGTTAGAACACGCTAATAATGACAAACTGGAGCTATCGGCTCCACCTCTTCAGCTGAAACAGGATAATATTAGAGAACATGTTTCCAGGCCAGAGCTCCACACGGTGCCTCATCTAAACAGCGCCCCCATCAGGCAGGACGTCCAGAGAGCACCAGTGTAGCTGTCAGCAGGAATCTCTAAACTATGACCGGAGGGAGACGTCACCTCCAGAGGACTGTAGCTGTAGTGCGGCTGGTAGATCATCAGATCGGGTCTCTCGATGTCCAGGATGGCTTTGTCTCTCGGTAAGGCTGCCAAGTCCTTATAGCCGATAACCCCGTCCTCCACTCTGGCCTGGGGAGAGGGGGGGGGGATTACAGATTATTACCTCCAGATTAATCTGAAGGGTACGAGAGCGCGATCACGGTGTGTTTATCTCACCACGATGGCAGCAGCAGGGGATCCTGGGACGCCGGTGCCTCTGAGCGACAACACACTCCCCGGAGACGTCTGCGCCAGCTGCTGCTAACACACACACACACACACACACACACACACACACACACACACACACACACACACACACACACACACACACACACGCGCTTGTTCTTGTGTCTTTGTAAGGACTATTACTGCCTCTTACCCAGAGCCTAACTTGAACCTTTCCTTCCTAAAGGAGCAGGAGAAACGTCCTCACTGTTCTGCTTCTTCTGTCAGCTTTATTATTTCCAAGCTGGAATTGTTCTGTGACTTTATTTGTTAAATTAAAAACCAGCCCAGATGTAAATCCTCCCTTCAGCATCGCCTCCTCGTGCACCTCTGGACTTCAACACCAAACATCGACTCATCTTTGAGCTGACACGCTTCTCATGTGGAGGAACATCGTTACTGAACCACCAGGAGAACGCTTGTTGGTTTTTATTGTTGAGCAGCGCGATCATTCAGCAGAAACATCGTCACGCTGCAGCATCTCAACAACACGCCCCCCCTCCCCCCCGACAACTATCAGCAAAAGAAAGGTGTGGTTTACCTTGGGCATCATCCTGACTACTGATTGGTCAGTTCCTGAAGGAGACACACAAAACATGATGTTAAATAAAGAATAACAAGTCAGACGTTTCAGCATGACAAAGCAGGAGAGGCCAGAAAGAGTGAGGCATCATGGGAAACTTTCCACCAACCTTTCTCACATCAACACGTGTATCAGCTGCTCTGGTCCACACATGAAACATGAGTCTGACAACAATCTCCTTTTGTGTTCTTTTACTGTGTGCTGCTGTGCATCAGTGTTTCTGTCTGTGATAGAAAGGCCCACACTGAGCAGAGCCTCGCGCTGACACGAACAGTAGATTGACTATGTGCACGTTAGCATGTGCTACTTCCGGTGTGGAAACTCCTGTGGGGAGCTGTGTTTCCGGTGTCGTATTCGCGCCTGGTTTACGGTCCAAAACAATTTAACCAAATGAATGAATCAAGCGGCGATTTACATTTCTATAGATGTCTCGGGCATTTACCCAACATATCTGTAAATGATGTTCATCGACTTGTTGATATTTTCCCCGCGCCTCAGAGCAAAAGAGAAAATGGATTCAAATGTTATATTTCTCAGCTGTCCCTCGTTTATCGCGGGTGTTATGTTCTAAAAATAACCAGCGAGAGGTGAAATCAAGGAGCCGATTTTATTTTTGACGATGCAAAACGTTTGGGGGACATCGTGGACATACAGCACTGCACTGCAGAGTCACACTGTTAACAATCGATGCAGCGATTCTGGACTGTACAGGAGAGGCGTCACGGAGGAGATCGTCTGCAGCGATCAGGACGCAGGACACAATGTGCTGTAAAAATAAGCAGCAAACTTGCACTAAAAAATCTGAAACAGCGAGGTGAAAGGTGAAGCGCGTTATAGCGAGGGACCGCTGTAATTTTGAAGGTAAGTCACAACATACCCTTCCTACATACTAATGTATAGAAACCGTTACAATCATTCGTTTTGTGTGGCTGTTTTCAGGGTTTGTTAACATGCTGTGTAGGTGTGTACTGGACTAGCTGATATCAACATAACGGGGAAACATCTGGTTTGACTGTTCTTCACCTGTAGTTTGAATGCTGAACATTTGCCTGTTTAGATCATGAGACCAGTCACTATACAGAGATGTGCTTCTGAATGTGGACGATGTGTCTTCTGCTGCAGTGATGCAGTTCAGCTTGTGTTGAGTGATGTAAACAGCTGATCGATCTAAACTCTTTAAACTGATCATTAGATTTTTTATGACACAGCAGCGGTGAGTGTTCCCACCTTCTGCTCTTTGTAACTTAACACCATCTTTCCATTTTCAAGTTTTGGACATGATTGTGGAGGATATATCTTCGCAGTAGCGATTGACCGCAAAGTAAAGCTACCGGAAATGTACAACCCCACATCCGGTCTCAAACCAGGAAGTTAGCATTTTCTCGTGCACAGGGTCAATAACCCCCGGCGTGGGGAACGCCTCCACGTGTCAGGGCTGTGAGACAAAAACCATACGAGGGCACGAGATTCACACCTCGTTTCTTATTTGTGACCCTGTGGATCCTTCTCTATCCTGTCCTGGGCCTTGGTGCATCCCTCATCCTCCGGCTAAAACAAGACACCTCCCAATTTCCAGAAAACCTGCAGAGGGGCTCATTATCTAATGATTAAGCCTTATAAATCAGGGAAATGCAGAAAAAGACGCTAAAGAAACAAACATGGCTCTGAAAGCCATTCAGACTCACTGCTCACCAGCCGTTATCTGTTTAACAGCAGCCTTCACAGAGCATGTGCAGGAGACCGCTGTGCTACAGCTGCCAGGCTGACCACGCCCAGGGCCTCTGCACTGAGATCACAAATGAAATGAGCTCTAAATGACGGCGTGCTGTCAGATTACTGACACTCAGCGCTCTGCAGCAGCTGCAGGGTTTCCAGTCCGGCATTGTCTGACGTGGCCGACGGACACAAAGGGATTATTCCAGAGTCCACAGCTTTGTCACACACACACAAACACATGAGCAAGGAAACCTGGGTAACAAGCGGTCAGCCAGCAGAGTGTGTGTGTGTGTGTGTGTGTGTGTGTGTGTGTGTGTGTGTGTGTGTGTGTGTGTGGTTACCTCAGGGAGATAAAGGGATCATGTCTGTTCGTCTTCGGGTCTCTTCAGCACCTGAAACACAAACAGAGGTGTCGCTGGGACAAACTCATGATCATAATATTAACACTTTATTTTTTACTGGTTCTCACCAATATAATCAGATGCAGCAGGAAACTAAACAGTGAGACTTTTATACGTTTATAAATCTGTAAATTAACACGTGAAGTTCTCGGATTGAATAATAACAAAAAGTTAGTTTTAAATAAGTATTCTTAATCTTTATCAGCAGTTTCAAAACTATAAAATGACATTTTTGTCAACATTTACTCAGTTTGTCACCAGTTACGTCAGACATGATTCAGACTTTCACATTTCTAAATCATTTCTGAAGAAGTTTCTGGAAGTTTTCACGTCCTCTACCCTTCTGTCCTTCAGAGTTGAAAATCCTCTGCTGTTGTTCTGTCCCATTAAACTCAGCTGAAGTTGGGTTTAAAGTCAGAACAGAATCAGGTACAAAGAGCTGTTCCAGACGCTGCCCTGGTTCCTGGGATAATCCACAGCAGTGTTGACGATGGAGGATTTGAAGCCCGTTTTAAGCCCACGTCACGGTCTGTGTGACCATCCAGCTGTTGTCTCTACATTTGTGTCTCCACGTTACAACATGTATCATTTGTATACCTGTTACAGTGCTGCTGCACTCTTGGGTCTCTGTTGAAAGGAGGTTTGTGATGTGAACGAGACTTTGAGCTGAATCAATAAAGACGTATCGTGTGTCTCTATGATGGGATTCACAGATTTTGTTCAGACAGGGCGATCTCTGACCCATCCTCCCTCCCAGTATTGATCTCTGCTGGTGTCCAGTATCACTGATGATGATGAATAAGCAGAGTGAAACCAGGCAGGGACCTCTGGGCCTGAATGAAGCTAACGCTGGAGCATCAAATCCTGCAGTTCCTCCAGCATCCAGCAGGGGCGGCAGTGAGTCAGTCCCATACTCATGTTAAAACTTTACAGCAGAAACAAACATGTTTACAGCTGGATACACAAACTGTTTGTCTCTGTGGACAGTTTCCTCCTTCGTGACACCTGTTTGACTCACCTGTTTGAATCGTACTGAGGCTTAAAGTTAGGGGCGTGGCCTCTTTGGCTGACAGGTGGCTGTAGCTGCTAGCTGTCTGCTAGCTTCACCTGAACTGGACCTGTGGACTGTGTTCGTGCTGTTGGAGCCTTTTGGAGCTTTTTAATGACATCATGTGACCAATAATATGGCTGCTAACAGAGCGTCCAGGAAGGCGGAGCTCTGGTTCCTTTGACATAAATTCTAGGATTTTCATTGGATGTTGGTGTTTAGAGGGTATCTGAGTCTGTGTGATGCTCCCATTCAAAGCTGGATGCAGTTTGATAACCAAGCTGTTGCTTGTTGTTCACTCTCTGACCTTCATTTATTAAAAAGCAAATTCAAGGCAAGAAAGAGATCAGTGTCTCTGGAGAGAGTTTAATTACAGTCTAGGACTCCTGGTGATCAATACTGTGATCAATAAGGTGAAGGAGTCAGGTATCAGCTCAGTCAGTGCGTGCTGATCACTGTGATGGATCACCTCTGTAATAAACTGCCAGACACGTCAGACCAGCAACAATTTAAAGATCTTTATTAAAAAACATCAACTTACATGTTCGATTTCTGCCGATTTCCTTCTCAGGACCACGAATCCATCAGCTCAGCGTCTCCTGGAACAAAACCAAAGATGTGATTTCAGAAGAAGCAGCAGAAACAAGAGAGAACGACACAAATGAGCCTGAGAGCTCTGAGGACGGACAGCCTCCTTCAGATTCACGTGTTTGCAGCAGACAGGTGAGCGCAGGCCTGGCGGCAGGTGAGGGGCTAAAAATAGAAATGCAGCCAGTTCATGTGTGACCCATCATCGGGGGAAAGTCCTCCGAATATCTGAATGGACCTCTGAGCAGAGGCGGAGCTTCATGCTGAGGCTCTGCATCTATTTTCAGACTCACGTTGTGTCGTTGCTAAGCGATGATGCGGGCAGGTGATGAACTTTGAAATGAAATCCTCGAAGACGGCCTGCTGTCCTACCGTGGGTGCAGACAGCGAACGCAGCCTCCTGCGGGCTGAGGGGGAGTTTCTTTTGCTCTGCAGGTCTGCCGGGACACACAGGAGATAACTCAGAGGAATGCTGGGAGATATCTAGGGGTTGCTAGGTTACCGCACATGGCCGTCCAATCGTCTGGCACAAATGTGGGAGAGAGAAACAAAGAGATGCTGCACCAACGCGGACCGCCCACCATCAGACCACCGTGACACAGCAGGGGTCACGGCCTCAGGTAAACCCCACCCGGCCGCTCTGCCTGAGAGCTTAAACTAAGTTCCTGCAGAGAGTCCAAGAAAACCGCCTCCTGCATCTGTTTGTCTTTACTTCCCTTCATCTGGATGGAAAACACGACGAGAGGAAGGGGAGCACACGCTCCTCAGCTCGCACCAGAGACTGGCACAGCAGGATGTCACACTCGTTACTGACACCGAAACAATCGCATTAATCCACAGATACGAACGTTAGCTGTCCTCTCATCAACATCAGCGACCTGAGCGGGCCGCCGCAGGACTGTGAGCTGGTGCTAAATGTGGCGGCGTCGGAGCTGTGAGACGCCTCGAAGCAACGAGGCAACAGAAGAATTCAGACTGTAGGAAAACTTCTGCTTGTCTTACTGAGGACTTTTAGGTGAATGCAGCACCGAGCAGCAACAAAAGATGCTGTCGGCACAAATGGCAGGTTTAAATGTGCATCGCAGGACCGCTTGTTCTCCGGGGCCCAGTTTGTTTGTAATAAGCCGGTGACCGGCACTAACGACCCTCTCAGAGAAATCAGCCCAATAATTTACATCCAAACACAAAGAGTCAGAGAAGAAGAGACGACCGCTGAGGTCAGCGAGCCGGTGACTTTGTTTCTCGTTTCCAGACAAATCGCTCGTCCTTAAACGTCTGCAGAGCGCGAGAAAGAAGAAACGAGTGCACAGAAGCGCGTCTGTAATATTTAATGGAATAAATGTTTCTACAGCATCTCTTTATGTCACTGGAGCCATTTTTAAGCCCAGAGCTGCAGAGGATCGTCTCAGTGATGCTAATTATCAATGACCTGTTAGTGACTGTTCATACAGCCAGGACCACAAATATGTGGACACTGAAGGCTGCAGTTTGACATGCGTGTGTTTAACATGAACACAGGTATGAATCCAACACTGTGGACTCTGCGTTGGTTCTCCGGCTTCCTCCATCAGAATCCTGCATTTCTGTTGTTGGTCTTAAAGAAAAGCATATTCTTATGAAGGCACGTGATGCACTCACCTGCTGCTCAAATCTGTTTGAGAGTGGTGGCCAATCAGCAGAAATGTGGCTTAAAGGGGGAGGAGCTAAAACAGCTTGTTTCAGACAGAAGACCACTGGCAGGCTTATTTTGAGCTGTGCAGTCAGAAATAAACAACAAACACATCCACCAACTACAAACAACTCAAAGGAAGTACTTCCTGTCTGAACTTTTAAGGCAATGACACAAATAAATGTGTAAAAGAACCACATGAAGAGTCCCATGCATTTGGTGCACAAAACAATCCAATCGAAAGCTGCAGTTTCAGAGCCACACCGATGACCCTCCTCGTGTCGAGTCGTGATGCAGGAAGTGGGTCAGACACTGAAAAGTGCCGAGTCACAGCTTCACGGTCCTCAAACATCCACTGAGCTCTCAGTGAAAGAAGTCGGACTCTACACGTCAGCAGATACACCAACTCATCTAACAGAGAAGAAGACGTGTTTAAAGAGGATTCAGAGACTGAGCAGCAACTTCAGGGCTAAAGAATGAAACCAACACTGAAGCACCAAAACCTGCAGTTCCTCTGACGTGCAGCAGGGGCAGCAGCGAGTCAGTCCCATAGACTCCCATGTTAAACAGCCTGATACACAGACTGGTCTCTCTAAAAAAACACCTCACAAAACTTGCGACACGGCGTAACTCGGCTCATAACCGTAGCACGTGGGAGCAGTGTGCTCACGTGATAGAGCGGCTGTGTGTGTTTGTAGCCTCAAACCAGCATTTCATCTCCGAGGAAGTTTTCCCCGAGAGAAGTAAAGCAAGTGTGTAAGTTCGTCTCTGAATGTTTGTAAAGCATTCCCACGTAAAGCTTAACAACCGATATATGGAGCGACTGCCTCTTCTTGCTGCTACTTCAATCATGAAACTGATCAATGATCAGCTGATCGTCTCTCTTCTTTGTTTTTGGCCCACTTTGCACCAGAAAGAGGAAACCAGCGGCTGAACAACAGCAGCACGTTTAAGCTTGATCAGCTGTTGTTAGAATGTATTTAATATTACTTTCTACTCCAGGATCTTTTTCTACGTAGCTGACGCTGGTAACTGTGCAGGGGCGGATCTAGCAAAGTTTAGCCAGGGGGGCCGATAGGGCATGAACAGGGAAAAGGGGGCACAAAGACATACTTTTCTTTCTTATTCTCATTTAAAATGTCGAGCTTTTAATTATTTAATATTTATCTGAATCTTACACCCAAAGTTTTAATCTGATGTATAGAAGTCCATTACTGTATATAGTAACTGTTAAGTCTAATATACCCTAGTAAGCTATAGTACTTTTTCCTTTGGGAAGGTACCATCTGTGCAGTTCTGTAGAAGAAAGATGTTGAATCTATTTAATTATTCTTGAAAAATAATTGATTTCTGTGCATTTTTCCACACTGCATCAAATTAAGGTTGATTACGTCAATTAAGCATCATGAGGTGGAGTTTTTTGCTGGGAGTTGGAACCCTATTAGTCAGGTTGTTTAATATTTCTGCTAAGTACTCTTTAAAACACCAGAATAGTGAGGATGGAGCAGGTTTAAGTTTATTAGATTGATCAGTTTTGCTGAACTATGAAATATTTTGGGTGCAGTGTGTTTTTTACATGCAGGTATAACAGAATAGCTTTAGTGTTTTTTTTAACTTGAGTTTGAACTTATACAAAATGTGGCAAGATATTTAAAAAAAAAACAGTTTTATTGATTAAAAAACACACTAAATTGGATTCATATCGGCAGCGGCAGATATCCAAATTTATGATATCGGTGTCGGACATAAAAAAGTGGTATCGTGCCATCTCTAACCAGAACCAACAGTCACTTGTGAGGACACAAGTTTGAAGCCTTTTTGAGGCTCAGAATGTGGTTTTAGTGTCACAATTAAGTCATGGTCAGGTTTATGGTTGGGCATTCATTTTTAATGGTTAGGGTAAGGGGCTAGGGAAAGCATTATGGTAAATAACCTGTATTTGTACAGCGCTTTACACATTCAGTCATTCACACACTGGGGATGGCAAGCTGTCAATGAAGGTCCTCACTAAGATAGCTGAACAGGCTTGTGTGTGTGTGTGTGTGTGTGTGTTGGCAGCGTCTTATCTCCGCTCACAGAGACGTGACCACACCCAGCCTATCATCGTTTATGTAACGGCTGCTCTCATTGGCCGATGCGGATGACATCACAGTGTCTGTGGCGTGTTTGATCTGACAGGAAGTTTAAACGTTTCTTTATTTCCAGCAGAAGAAGAGATGAAATCAGCTGTTTTTGTTGCGTCTTCACGTCAAAGTTTGGATTCGTTTCCCTGATAAACTAATAAAACCAAACAGGAAACGCTGGTTTTTACGGCGCCCCGCCAGCGTCTGTCTCGCCTCCGATCCTCGTGAGGTTTCTGAGGCGGAGATTTGACACTCTGCCCCGAACAGACCCAGACTCATCCTTCCTTCCTCCCTCCCTTTCCTATTCCCTTCTTCATTTCATCTTCTTGTTTTTTGCCAAATCTCTACCATTCATGCTTCCTTTTTATTTCCTACATCCTTTCTCCCTTCTCCAACATTTTGTTTTTGTCCCCTTTCTTTCCTTGCTTCATATCCTTTACTTATTCCCTACCACCTCCTTTCATCCCTTCTTCTGTCAGATCTATTCATGTGTCTTTATGCAGGCTCTGTCCTTCCTTCCTTGCTTCCTTGCTAGTGTCTCTTTTTTCCTCACTTCCTTCTCTCGCTACCTTCCTCCCTCCTTTCCTTTTAATCTCTTCCTTAAAGTTTTCTATTTCCTTTCCAAACTTCTGTTTCCTTCGTTATATCTCTCATTCTTTCCTTACCACCTTTCCTTCCATTCTCTTTTTTCCACCCTGTTCCCTCTCTCCTTCTTTGATTCTTTAACTGTTTCCTTCCCTCTCTACTCTCTTATTTCCTTCTTTGTCACCTTTATCCATTTCCTACCTCCTTCCTTTCTTTTCCCTTGCCTTGCTTATCTCCCTTCCTCTCCATGCTTCCTGTTTCCATCCCTCCTGTCCTAGTTTCCTTTCCTTTAACATTAACTCGTTCCTTCTGTCCTTCTCTCTCGCTGTTTTAAGGAAGCCATATTTTATTTGATCATGTGACAGGTTTGATTTGCAGCTGTGTGGAATAAAAACAGGTCACTGTGAAGCGTCGGGGTCGTTCTGAACGTGTTGTTCTGAAGCTCGCCCGGCTGCAGGATATCAGCCGACACTTAAAATTCCTGCAGCCTAAAGGCCTGCAGCTCCGCCCCCTGCCTCATCCTCACAGCATCGACAGCCCCCCGTCGCCTCCTCGGCCCCCTGCTGCACTCGCAGATAAGAGCCGAGGCCTCCGTCGTGGTATTAAAGGACCAGGCTGCACTTTTACAACCCGAGGATTAAACTGGAGCCCAGAACACCACAACACGTCCCTGAAGTCACATTAGGCGTCAGGAGCCCCGCCCCCTGACTCAGACCCTCAGAGGGTGACAGCTGGAAGCTGCTGCTTCACAGTAATACAACGAGACAATCAGACGAGCTCCCGAGAGCGAGCACTTGGTGAGAGTAGGAACAAAAAACTGGAGCACGCTCAGGGAGGGGCGGGGCCATCTGCTGTGACAGGTTCAGGGTCATGCTGCACACCTAACCTGCTCTGATCTGAGGTCAGAGGTCAGCAGGTACAAAACCACCGCCGGCTGACCAATCAGATCTCTGGAAAATCGAAGGCTCCCTCAGACCTCAGCGCGCTGACAGTGACAGCTCTGCAGTGTTTGTCTGTGCTCAAGGCGACGGTCTCACGCCGCGAAGCAACGAGAAGACAATGAATCAAACTCCTCACCATCACTGAACAGACTGGCGTCCAGCGTCTCTGCGGCAGACGCAGGGGAGGAGCTGAAGCTGCAACACAAACCTTCAGATTAGAGCGAACGCAGCCGTTAGCTCACAGCTGCACCTCCAGCAGGTTCCTGTACGCGCTGCAGCAAAGCCCCAAACTTGCTGTTGTATAACATGAGTGAAGATGACTCATGTGTCCAGAAATAGAGAAGAAGAGCGCCCACGCAGCACGGCGAGGCGTTCAGGGACTCTACGAGCATACGGGACGCCTCTGAGGACTCCACAGACTAGCGTGCGCCTCTGGATATGTGAAAGATTTACAGACGCAGATGATTTTCCACCAAGAGCCCAAAAACCACGACAGCAGGAGAATGTTAACTGCACGAGACACACACGAGCAGCCACGCTCAGCGCACACACGGTCGTGTATGACTGAAACACAGTGTTACGTCCCCACATGAAAGCTAGAAGAGTCATCAAGGTGACTCCAGAAGAAGAAAATGCCGACCTCCGAGCGGGAGCTCAGAACAGTTTATTTTATTGGGATTCCATAATGTTGATTGGAGGATGTGGAAGTCTTCTGTGAAGCTTTTCCTGACCGAGAAGAGCGACCACATCCGAGGCTGGGATTTTTTGTTCACGTTACCCAGTCACCTTATGTAAACTGGAGGGTTTTTGTGTTTATGAGGACTATTTTGAGGGGGAGAAAAAAAGCTAAATGTTCTTTATATGTTTGTATAATTGTTGTAATAGCAAAAACACATTCACTGCATATAAGCTTTGTTTATATTTGCAGAACCCATAAAAAGATGCAGTGCTTGGTTTGAGATATTGAATTTAATCAATTATAAAATAATACAAATCTTATGTCTTAATTTCTTTGTTATTCAAATAATCTGCGACAGGATATATGTGTATAAAAAAGAGCAAGAGAGGAGGAGGCGGAGAAAAACACCACGCCCACACAAGGGCAGTATCAGGGGGCCCAGCTAGGGCCGTAACAGCCCCTCCATAAATACAAACCAGTGGTCTGTCACAGAATGTCCTACCCAACTTTTAAACATATCACTTACCATGCACCATAATAACGGTTAGGCATAGCCTGCCAAATCTGACCTTTTTGATGGGTCGATGGCTCAAGTCCCTCAAAATAGTGTCCAAAGCGACAGCCAGGTGTGTTTTGAGCCTTCACATATGGAGAACCCAGCGAACAGCTAAAAGGCCTTTCACTTTTCAGACGCTTCTTCGCTAGGTCAGGGCGACAGGTATGCTGGTTAGTCAGAGGTGCAGGTTTGAATGTTTGTGTTGTACACAGTGTGTCACACTGCAGGTCATCTGGACCTGAAAGATTGTCAACAGGTGGCATCTCATAATTAGGTGACCTCTGACATTCACCAAATGACACCACTGAGCAATTATGCTCCAATTGTTGCCTAGTGAACCACAGTTCACTCTTTTGAAAGCAGATCGAGGCACCTCCCCCCTCGTGCCTTGTTCACCACTAGCACCGCTAGCCTTCGCTAGTGTGTCGCGTCGCTCTTGCTTAACGACACTGGCTTTATGGACGAGTGCGAACTCGTCAGCCAGTGTCGCGGCCTGCTGCAAAGTGGAGACTTTCTGTTCGTTCAGATATACTGCCATCCGCTCGGAGATGCAGTTTTTAAATTCCTCAAGGAGAATTAACTCCCGTACCGAAACTAGGTCTGCAGATTTACAGGCCATACACCTTCGGCCAAAGAGGACACTCTTTTCCCTCGCAAAATCCAGGAAGGATTGACCCTGCAGCTTTTTCCAACCCCCGAAATCGCTGCCTATAAGCCTCGGGGACTAGTTCGTAGGCCAACAGGATTGCACTTTTCAGTTTGTCGTAATCCAAACTGCACTCAGCGGACAACGAGGAACAAACTTCTTGTGCCTTGCCCACCAGCTTGCACTGCAGCAGGATGACCAACGCATCCCGCGGCCAACGCAAGGCTGTCGCTATCCGCTCAAATGATTCAAAATAAATCTCCACCTCCGTGTCACAAAATACAGGGACCAGACGACTATTCATTCCTACATCAAACTGTACCTCTGTCTGTGACAGCAAAGCCGCCACAGGAGGGGTGGAGGCCTGCTGGAGTTCCAGCTGTCGTAGCTAGACCTTAGTCTCCGCCTCCACCTTCTTCAGCTCAACCTCCCTAGCCCTAGCCAGTTCCGCGTCCAAACGCCTAAGCTCTATCTCCCTTTTCAGCTGGAACTATCTCTCAAGCCCCTCCTTTTCCAGCTGGAGACGAGCCAGATGGACTTTGAGCCTAGCATCCTGCTTAGAACCCTCTGATGACTGGATGGAGAGCAGATCAAAACGGGGCAGCGTCATTGGCCCGCCCTCGGGCAGCCCCTGGCCCACAGGTGTAGACACTGACAGATCTACGGCCTGGCTTGGAACCTGAGGCGCTGCACTTCGTCCAGCCGGACCGGGTGTGCTCGGGGGTTCTCGCCTTACAACTAGTGATGTGACGTTCTGTATCGAGGCTTCGAAGCTTGTGTCGAGTAATGGAGGGGGCGTTTCCGCGATGCGCGTATCGAGGCTTGCTTCATTTATGGGAGGAGCTGAAAATGATGACGTCCGAAGCCTCGCTGCCCGGCTGTACCACGTGACTGGTTCATGAAGTGGTTCGAACTTTGCCACGAGATATGACAGCGATATAAACCCCTCAGACTTCATTCAAAATGTGGGTGTTTGATGGAGAGTTGCGGTTAGTGAGAGTTTGGAGACCGTTTGGAGGTTTATGAGAGTGAGGAGAGAAAGTCAGGAGAGAATGGAGCCAGCTAAGAAGAGGAGGATGTCCTCCCCTGTGTGGGAACATTTTGATCTTATTCCTCCCAACAAGGTATGTGAATTTCTACAGAAGATGCATTTTCATGATACTGATGGTGCAATACAATTTATGTTGAGCTGTCTTGACTTTTGTACAAGGTGAAGTGTTTGCTATGTGCCAGGGAGCTGGGATATAACAACAACACCTCATCCATGCTTAGGCACTACAGAGCTTTGCATGAGAATAAGAGGAACACCGATTGTGGAGCAAGACCAGGTGAGCCATCAAATGCAATGATAATACAGCATGCAGTAATGTTACTAAATTATATAACAATATTATACAGCTGTAATAAGTTACGTGTGTGATATTTATATTTGTGCTTTGTCTTTATTGTCTTTCCTCAGGAGAACAATCTCAAATAGATGAAGACCTGGTCAGCATGGTGATTGAGGACTCCCAGCCAGTTAGCATTGTGGAGGACAAAGGATTCAAAAGATTTGTTAAATCATTA